>NC_044996.1:134239406-134539406 GCF_008728515.1 Papio anubis
CAAGTTGGTTGATCCCATTGTTTAATTCTCTAATGAGCAATCATCATGTTGTTTAAAGACTCAGTCTGTGCAGTTCATGATCCCAACAGCCCCCGCGCCCCCCCCCCCGCCCCCGCCGGATGAAGCAATCATCTCCAAGCAACTCCTCTGGGAGATTCAGCACATCTAGTCGACTCTTAGCTGGAGCCTCCCACTGCATCCACCTCCACTTTCCTCTGAGCTACTTTGTTCCAAGTGATCAGTATCTTAGCAATTCTGCAGTCCTGCCTCTAGGACCTGTTGGTACAGAAGGGACCCATCTTCCCATACCTTGCAGAAAGTGAAACTGGGAGCTTGAGTGGGCAGGCGTTTTTTTTTTTTTTTTTTTTTTTTTGTTAAGAGATATTGTCTCTTATGCTTCATATCTCTCCTCAGTACCTTCAGAAACACAACAATATGCACAATGATAAATACGTCTTCTCCCCCTTGTAGACCTGCCCAAATATTGACTGGGTTTCTCAATACTGGGGGAGTAATGAATAGAGTGATCCCCTCCTCCTCTTTCTCTCAGAAAGGTGAAGTAAAGGGATTTCTTTTAGAATACAGAAGGAACGCAGAAATAAAGAGACAGTGATACAGGAACGGTGCTCAAGGTTTGTAGTCACATGTCCATTATCTGATGGACCCTAGGCATGCCCTCAAGAAGCCAGCTCTCCTCTCTGCCAGTACCCCTAGTTTATCTCTTTATGAAAAATGCCAGGGGGGCATGGAATCTTTGAGCCAATAACAGTCTTATTTAAATTCAGTCTGAGATAATTTATCTGTTCTAAATAAAGCTTGATCTCGGCCGGGCGCGGTGGCTCAAGCCTGTAATCCCAGCACTTTGGGAGGCCGAGACGGGCGGATCACGAGGTCAGGAGATCGAGACCATCCTGGCTAACACGGTGAAACCCCGTCTCTACTAAAAAATACAAAAAACTAGCCGGGCGAAGTGGCGGGCGCCTGTGGTCCCAGCTACTCGGGAGGCTGAGGCAGGAGAATGGCGTGAACCCGGGAGGCGGAGCTTGCAGTGAGCTGAGATCCGGCCACCGCACTCCAGCCTGGGCGACAGAGCCAGACTCAGTCTCAAAAAAAAAAAAAAAAAAAAGCTTGATCTCAGCCATAATCTCTACTGTATTCTACAATCTCTATGGTATTCTACAATCTTTAGAGACAAGAAAAGATCTCAAACAGTCCTTCATACTACTTTGTCACACAAACCTTATCAACAGTGCTTTGCTTACAGACAACCACCTGTGCCCTCCTAGTTACACTCCTTCATCCTGCTCATGCCTGAATTTTTCTCCATACCATAGCCCCCACCTCTGACCGCATATATTAGCTTTCACAGTTTCCCACTCTAATTCTACTAGTCTGATCTTGCTTTAGACTTTGTTTTTGGGGTTACTTTTACATTGGATCATTTATTTATTTACTGACACAAGTATATTCAATACTTTCTGTGTGCCATGCCTTCCCAATTCTGGTAATTCCAATGCCTGTGTCGATCCCTATGATCTCAGGAGACAAACTCTATTTCAACCCTGGACCTAATAAACCTATATAAGCAAGTTAGTGCCACTTCTGGAACATCCTTCTCCACTCCCTACCCCCAGATCTGATTTCATTGCTAGGCAAAAATGCCTGCTTAGGGCTTTTGAGCTTTCCTACATAAAGGGCTACTCTAACTATTTAAGATCCTCAGCCGCTTCCTGACATCTTTCTATGAATGGATAAATAACTCCAAATTATAAGAAGCCACTCTTTGTATATCAAGTTTCTGTTGCTACATAACAAACTACCCCAAATTCAGTGGTTTAAAACACCAATCATTACCTATTATACCACATGCATCTGTGTGTTGCTTGGGGCTTTGTTTTAGGTTGGGCAGTTTGGGGCACCTTAGCTGAGGCAGCTGTGCTCCGCATGTCTCTCATCCTCCCCCTGGGAGTAGCAGACTAGGTTAGGCATGTCCTTCTCATGGGAAAGGTATAAGCACATGAATGAGTGAGCCAAATTGTGTGAGCATTTTTCAAGATTCTGTGTCACATTTACTATGTTTCGTTGGACAAACATATCACATAGCTAAGTCCAGAGGTGAGGAATTATGCTCCATCCATGTTGGAAAGGACTGCAAAGTTACATGGCAAAGGGTATAAATACAGGGAGAAGTGAAGAATTTGGGTCATTGATATAGTCTGTTGAACTTCTCATCCCCCCTCTTAATTTCTGCTGCAATTTTAGACTGCATCTGTATATTTTCCCAAACCACACCTTAGTTTCGTCATGACTTTTGGACATTGTGATAGGTGTCTTTCTCTGGGTGAATTTTTCCTAAGTGATATTTAGGCTTCTCAAATTCAGTTTGCTCACTTCACAGTCATATTCACATCTTTGTCCTATGTAGTGAAATGCCAAAGCATATTCTTAATAAACACACAATTGTTTTGTACAAGAAAGAAGCTTGCAGAAATAAGATTATTAGAGAACAAGGGGTATTCTAGATTTGAATTTTAAAAATCAGCTAATGTACTATTTGATAAGTAGATGGCTTTCTGATCAAGTCTATGTCTTTGAGTCAGCTTGAAAAATGTTCAACCATGAACACTCCCAGGACATGTGAGGAAACGTACAAGTTTGAATGACACGATTTTAGTGGACACGTGGCTCCTCATGCATTCATTCATTGGGTGGTGATTAAAGAACTGGTAATTCTGAGATGGTGTAAGCAGTTGTCATGAACTTGAAGTCTTATCTCTTGAAGACTGATTCAAAGAAGTTAATAGAGCATCTCCGAACTAATACTCTTGGTAAGTTGGCAATGAGATGTTTTTGTGTTGCACAGATAACAGTAGAATCAAGTGTGACCTCAGACTTATTATTACTAACTCATATTAGCTAGAGTTACCCACTTATTGTTTCCCAGTGCATTTGGTTGGTGGTATGGTGGAGATCTTTCCATGCTATCATGGAAAGATCACTAAATTGGCAGCTCAGAACCCTGAATTCTAGACCCTAATGAGCCAGCACTTTAACTAGGTGTGCTTGGATAAGTCTCTTAATCTCTCTGAATCTTAGCTTTCTCACTTGCAAAATATAGGCTGCTACTAGATATTTTTAAGACTGTACTAAAATAGAAGATGATAGGACCAAGGAAGCATTATATATCTAACAATTAGAATCCCTTTTCAATTGATTCTAAGCATATCATAGTTGCTAGAATAAAATGCAGGGATTTTCCAGTGCCCTAGATAAAAGCAATGATATTGCCCCACTATTTATTAATCACGTATGGTGAAAAGATAAACTGTACCATAAATATATTACATCCTTAGTCCTGTTGTGCCTTGAAGCTAGGCAAGAACATACGGTTTTCTTAATACAAACTCATATTAACTACTAGAGAAGCAGCTCAAAATGTATGCCTTAGTGATCATGAGTTAGCATTATCATGTTTATATGTAGAGACTCCTTTTTTTCCCCATTTAACACATGCCTGCTCTAAATGATATAGTAAAGGCCTTACTAATGAATGGTGACTGGGGTGTCTTTCACCACCTCGAGAACTGAGTTTTAAGAAATCAGTGATGGCTTATTTTTCCAATTCACAGTGTTGTTATTTTATTTACAAACAGAAAGGAATTGCAAAGATACTGTAATTGATTTGCTGGCAAGTTTACAGCCTCTGTAAGTAATTTATCAGGTTGATATGGCTCCCTGTGAATCTCAGCAGACAGAGTTATCCACTTATTGTCTCCCAGTGCATTAGGTTGGTAGCATGATAGGCTGTCTTCAGATGTAGGTTATGTCTTCTATCTACTTCTTACTACCATTAGTGAGTTAGAAGTTTTTAGACTATAATTACTTTTGGAATCCATATATTCACTCAATTGTTCAATGGAGCTCCATTACTAGAAGCCAAGCATTTGGACACCTGGGAGAAAACAGTCATTACGAAAAAAATAAGTTTGACCTATGTTATTCTGTAAATAAACAAGATAATCTCAGAGCAATTTGTGATTTTTTAAAAGCATGTAATAATTCTTTTTTATTTTTCATTTTCTGTTGTTCAGAATGGTAAAGGTAACACAATATTTATCAGTCCAGGAATAAATACTAACTACTTCAGTTTTCACCACCAGTCTGATGTCCCTAAATTCCGTCTTTAATTAGAACACTGTAGTTGTGATATTTGCTCTTTGGGTCACAACACTCCTTTCCTTCCTATTTGATCTTTTTGTATGTTTGTGTCTCTCTAAATAAATAAAAGCCTCACAATGCAAAATTGTCACCATTCCCTGATTGAAACCCTTTTTTTTCTTTTTTTGGTCCTTTAATTAAAATCTCACTCTATTCAAATCCATTAAGTTCATTTTTGTTATCTCTTGAATTTTAAATGACCAAGAGTTACACCTGTGGAATGTTCTTTGAATCGAGTTCCCTTATAAGTGTGGACACCGGCATGACCCCCTTAGTCTTACATTCAGGCCTAGAAAATGTGTAATGTTTTGTTCTTTCTTAAAACAAATTTCTCTATTTGTTAAAATCCTTCTTCTTTTTTTTAAATCTCTAAGAGTCTGCTCTAAAATCACTTTTGGTTTTTATTTTTAAGGAGACATTGTATCAGAGAAATATGCTATGGGTATATGGGTACCCAGCCAGTTTTTATTTTTTCTATCAAGCAAATCTCTGTTAAGAAAAACCCACTGTTTTGTTGTTGTTGTTGTTGTTGTTGTTCTGTTTTGGTTTGGTTTTGGTTTTTTGAGACAGGATCTTGCTCTGTCACCCAAGCTGGAGTGCAGTAGCATGATCACAGCTCACTGCAGCTTTGACCTCATGGCTCACTGCAACCTTGACCTCCTGGGCTCAAGCGATCCTTCCACCTCAGCCTCCCAAGTAGCTGATACTACAGGCATGCACCACTACACTTGGCTATCTTTTTTTTCTCGTAGAGACAGGGTCTCACTTTGTTGCCCAGGCTGGTCTCCAACACTTGAGCCCAAGCGATCTTCCCGCCTCAGCCTACTAAAGTGCTGGGATTACAGGAGTAAGCCACTGCACCTGACCCCAAACCCACTTCTACATCAGACACCCTCAATAGTTCTATTACAACATGAGCTAAATTGGCATTCTAGTTTATGCCAATTACCTAGACAAGGGTTTATATTTTGGACAGATAATGCTTTGTTGTAGGGGGACTGTCCTGTGCATTGCACGGTCTTTAACAGCATCCCTGACCTCGACCTACTGGATGGCAGTAGCATTTTCACCAAATATTGATAACCTAAAATGTATTCAAATGTTCCTGGGGGACAATCAGGTGATTTCTCAGCTCAGTTTTTATATTTTTAAAGGTGAAAGCTTTGACTTGCTCAATTTAACCTGTAATATGTGATCATTTTGTTACTAAGACTACAGGAGCTATGCTATACTTAGAGCAAACTGTTCACCTGCAGTAAAGGCCACCTACTTACACAGATTTACTATATATTATTTATGTTATTAAGTGCTACTTATACATTATCTCATTTAGTTCTCTGTTTTACATAAGAATAAATTGAGGCAACAAACACAATTTCCTGGGAAGTTTTAATCCAGATTCCAGATAATGGGAATGTTCTAGGCCTTTAAAACCTATACACTGTTTCTACATTCTTTGTTATGCTCACTTTATGATCTTGAGGAACTTATTAAACTTCCATGTGCCTTAATTTTGTCAATAGTGTTAATTATTATTACTATTACCTATTACCTGTATAAACTATAGTTTGAGAAAAAAAATTTTTTTGAGACACTTTCCCTCTTGTCGCCCAGGCTGGAATGCAATGGCGTGATCTTGGCTCACTGCAACCTCCGCCTCCTGGGTTCAAGTGATTCTCCTACCTCAGCCTCCTGAGGCATGCGCCTCCTACAGGCATGCGCCACCATGCCCAGCTAATTTTTGTATTTTTAGTAGAGACGGGGTTTCACCATGTTGGTCAGGATGGTCTCAATCTCTTGACCTCGTGATCTGCCCGCCTCGGCCTCCCAAAGTGCTGGGATTACAGGTGTGAGTCACCATGCCTGGCAGAGAAAAAAATATTTTTTGGCTTTGAACTCTACTTGAAATCCCCTTCAAAAGAACTTGGATTTCCATGTAGTTTGTTGACCTGCTGTTTTATAATCCTGGAGTTGTTCCTTTTGCTTTCCTCTTCTTGAGGCTTTGGACATACTGGACACATAGACACTCAATAAAGCCTTGCCAACTGACTGCATAAAAAGCCACAAATTGCTTATCTATAGAAATTCAATGTATTTTTCCCAAGAATACTAACAATTCCTGTTATACCAGCAGTTGATGATTCACTGTAAATATTTGTGTGTTTTGACATATTCTAGTAGTTTATTTATCTAAATTGAACGGTTCTTATCAACATTTCTTTTCAAAGTTTTATGCTATCAGCAGTAACTCTTCCTTACTTAGACTTTGATATATATTACCTTTAAAATATGAGACAATTTGCAGACAAGGGGGAAAGAGAGATAACGCAATCATCAACTCAGTTATGTGGGATTAGCCTTATAAAATTGTACTACATCTTGAATGCTTCTGTTGCCACTTCCTTAGACTGCTGTGTGTGGTCTGTTGCCTCAGAATGATTAATCACCTTCTGAAGGCAAATGAGACATCACCATGTCACTAGCAAGGTGAATGGCTGGTCACAGGAAGTCAAACAATGGCCAGCAGCACTGGTTACTATTTAATAATTGACAAATGGGACTATTTTATTTTCTCTGAAAGTTGAATGAGAGGTTACTTCAAGACAATGGCAGGAAGGGTAAACATCAAGAAGAAAGGGATGGAAATTTAGGACTGACTTAGGCAGGAAATGAGTTTAGCTGCAGTGACATCCAGATTTGACAGTGCCTGCACAGTATGTGCCTGGTGCAGAGCCTGGAGAGAAAAAAACATTTTGACTACATTTCTTTGAAGGAAAATGAGGAGCATTAGATTGTATTCACAAAGGCAGATCTACAATCTATCTTCTCAGAGGGACTAATATGCATATGCTTTCAGTTTGGACTGCATCTGGATCTCAGCTGCCTGGTTCTATATTGATTATTAAGTGGGTTTTTATTTTTTTGTCTAAATGAAGCTACTTTTTAGAACTACATTGTTAAATCAGTATTTCAAGATTGGAGCAATATTCATTAAGAGGAGCTATGAGCTTTTTGTCCTCAAATAAATTAATGTTGTCCCTTAACACCACCAAGAATAAATCATGTGAAGCTAATTAAGATAGTGTTCACTTTTCTTGCACAGACAAGTGGAAGCCTTTAGGGTCAAGAAAATGAATATTATTACCTCTTAAAATGACTATTATAGAAAAGAGATACACCAAATCTTATTTCCAGTAGTTCTTCCTTGAATGGGTTAAAAACAGGAAATATGAACCCAAGCACCTATCTGATAAAGAATGACCAACCTTTCTGGTAAGAAGATGTTCACAGACATATATTCATATTAAAAGTAGTTGTTTGACCAGGTGCAGTGGCTTATACCTGTACTCCCAGCACTTTGGGAGGCTGAGGCAGGTGTATCACTTGAGTCCAGGAATTCGAGACCAGCCTGGGCATCTATACAAAAAATACAAAAAATTAGCTGGGCATGGTGACACGCACCTGTAATCCCAGATACTTGAGAGGCTGAGGTGGGAGGATCACCTGAGCCCATGAGGTAAAGGTTGCAGTGAGCCATGATTGTACTACTGCACTTCAGCCTGGGTGACAGAGTGAGACATCGTCTCTAAAAAGGAAATAAATAAAATAATAAAAGCAGTTGTTTATTAAGACACCTTTTCCAATTCCCATAAATTGACATTTAAAATCCTTGCAAAATACACCATATGCTAATCTCCTCAAGCAACCTAAGGAGCCAGCTCTTGAAAAATAAAGCCAGTATTGGTTAAGCCAAGAAGCATTGCTGTTAAATGCAAATGCCAAAAATTGATTTATAGGACAATCAAAAGCTGAAGATTGTAGTATAAAGGTCATGTGAAATTTTCTTATATGCAAAATGAGAAAATTGAAAAAGATAAATGTTGAACTCTGAACACATGGAATAAAAACTTGTGTGCAATTACCTCAAATAAGTTTTTTCACTGAAATTGAAATATATTTTATGTATAGTTAACTTTTGATATTTCTGGACTATAAATATTTGCTATAGTATTTTATAGTTAATTGGTGTTTGTCTTTCCTATTTGATAGTTTTAATTAAGAAACTTTGGCTTTTTTTTAGTAACTAATAGATGCATAATGTCTACATTGATTTAACTTTCAGTAAGAGATTTGGGAGTTAGTCTATATGACTATAAGACAGAAATGCTTTAAGGTAAATTTCCAAAGCAGTGGTTTCCAACGCACTGAGATTCTCAAATGTAAGTTAATGAAGATCATGAGATGTGTTGGATTAAAACAATGTGTCTGTATAGATTAAAGCAATGGAAAGAATATTGTTCAAGAAGATAAACACAATGACCAAGTGCTTTGGGATTATTATGAGAAGTAGGGATTTGGTGAGTGCATGTAGTGTGACTTTGGGTCTGCAGGTTTTAAGATTAGAAGATAATACTGACATACATTATCTCTTGTTGATTTCCATCCCCCCAACGTTAGTATTTGGAAGAAATTTCCTAAATGAAATGAAAAATGATGAAGTTTGTAGTCAGTCTCTCTAGACTCTCATTTTCTTTTTCATGAGTTTTTTCTTCAACATAGAGATATATGCAGTTGGCTTTTCTTATCTAATTTCTCCCTTCTTACTCTAGCCCTCCCCTCCCACCTCCATTCCAAAAAAAAGACCTGAAAGAAAAGTATTTGTAATTCAAAAAGCAGGCTCATGTGAACATTACTCAGGCACCCCCACTAGGTTGCCTGGACAATAAGGTGATTGCAATCCGGGAGAATCTTTTCCTAGCAGGAGGGACAGGGCCCAAGCTAAGCTTGCATTGGCACTGGTGGCTTCCTGTCCAACTTCTTCCTCCTTCAGACACACAAGGAGAACTGTAACTTCTCAAGGGCTCCACAGGCGCCAGGTATTGGATTAGCTAGCATCCTAAATCCAGATTCCTGTTTCCAAACAGCCTATTTATTTCATTCAGTAGCAAAGCCACAATTTCACACTTGTGTCATAAGAAGACAGACCCAAGAGCAAAAGGTTGTTATCTTCGTTGGAGTCAAACTCCAACCAGGTCCTGAAAACGTTCCCCCACAGGAAGATGGTCAAATTGGGGAACCACAACCACTTCTGGAGGCTGACTTTGGCCTTGTGATTTTTCTCTTTTCTCACTGATACTTATTCCTTAAACCAATACGGTGTGGCTTGTGAAGTTTGTTCTAACCCATTATATGGCAGATGGCAACCCTGAGGAGAACCACCTGGTTCAACGGCTTTCTTATTTATTCCTCATTCACCTATAATTATGGCACCACAATATTGCGTTTGAAGCCTCATTTCTAAGTGTGGAAGGAAAGATTTTTTTTTTCATTTAAAAGATAATTTTAGTACCAAGTAATATACGGGAGGGCAAGTATTTCAAACTTTTATTAGGAAAAACTTTCTTGGTATTTTAAACTCAAACTACATAAGTGGCCATTCTCGTGTGAGACTGTCTTGATTACTATAGTTTTATAAAAAGTCTTCAATCAGATAGTATGAGTTCTCCAAATATATTTTTTTAAATGGTACACTGTATATGTATGTTAATGTTAACAACCACCTAAAACACGATACAGAACTATTCCGTCACCACAAAGATCTTCCTTTTGGTGCCTCTTTATAGTCATACACACCTTTTTACCACCCCCCACCATCCCTAACTCCTGGTGACTACTAATCTGTTTTCTATCTCGATAATTTTGATATTTCAAGAATGTTATATGAATGGAATCATATAATATCTTTTGATATTGGCTTCTTTTTCATTCAGCACAATGCTCTTGAGCTCTATTCAACTCTTGTTTGAATCAATAGTTTGTTTCTTTATGTTGCTGAAAAATATTCCATTATATATATGACATATATATATTAATACACACAAACACACACACAAACACACACACACACACAGACACATCACAGCTTGTTTGACCATTCACCTAGTGAGGAACATTTTGGTTGTTTCCAGTTTTTGACCATTAAAAATAAAGCTGCTATGAACAATTGTGCACAAGTGTTGTGTGGACATAAACTTCATTTCTCTAGAGTAAGTGCCTAAGGGTTCAACTGCTGGGTCATACGGTAGGTGTATGTTTCTCTGCATCCTTGCAAACAGTTGGTGTTGTCACTGTTTGCTGTTAATATTTTAGCCACTCTAATGAGTATATAGTGATATCTCATCATGATATTAATTTGCATTTCCTTAATAGCTACTGATGTTGAACATTTTTCATGATTATCTGCCATCCTTTCATCCTCTTTGGGGAAATGTCTCTTCATGTCTTTTGCCAATTTTCTAATTACGTTGCTTTTTTTTTTTTTTTTTTTTTGACTGTTCAGTTTTGAGAGTTCTTTTTATATCATACATATGAGTCCTTTGCCAGGTATGTAGTTTGCAAATATTTTCTTCCAGTCTGAAGCTCATCTTGTCATCCTTTTAGCAAGGTCTTTCACCAAAAAATGTTTTAAATTTTGATGAAGTCCAATTTTAGTATCTTTCTTTTATCAATTACACTTTTGGTGTCATGTCTAAGAACTCTTTGCTGTCTTAGGTCTCAAACATTTTCTTCCATATTACATTCTAAAAGTTTTATAGTTTTAGGCTTTATATTTACATTTGTGACTCATTTGGAGTTACTTTTAATGTAAAGTATGAGGTTTAGGTTGAAGTTCACTTTTTGCCTATGGATATTCAATTCAGCATCATTTGTTGACAAGAATGTCCTTCCTCCGTTAAACTGTTTTACTGCCAAAAATCAGTTGGCTATATAGGGCTGTGTGGGATTATTTCTAGGTTTTCCATTCTGTTCCAATGACCTATGTGTCTACCTCTTCAGCAATATCAACACAGTTGTGATATCTGTAGCGATTCTACAGATATCTGTAGTAATTCTTGAAATAGGGTAGGTTGATTCCTTCTACTTTACTCTTCTTTAAAAAGTTTTTCTTTTTGCTATTCTATGTTATGTGGTCTTTCCATATGAATTTTAGGATAGTCTTGTCTATATCAACAAACAAGTCATGCTGAGATTTTGATATTTATTGTATTAAACCTGTATATCAAACTATGAAGAATTGACTTTGTTTTTCTGTTTTGAATTTGCCCAGTCATGAATATGGTACATCTCTCCATTTATTTAGAACTTTAATTTCTTTCATCAGCATTGTATAATTTGCAGCATGCAAATTCTGTAGTTGTTTTTGTTAGATTTACACCTAAGTATTTCATTTTCTTAAGAACAATTGTAAATAGTATTATATTTGTTATTTTGGTTTTCACAGTTTATTGTTAACATAGAGAAATACAAATAATTTTGTATGTCAATCTTATATCCTGTGACTAGAAATTTTGTTGTAGATTCCTTGGGATTTTCTATGCAGACTATCATGTCATCTACAAATAGGGACAATTTTATTTATTCCTTCCATATATGTGTGCCTTTTTGCTTTTTTGCCTTATTGTGCTGGCTAGAATTTCTAATATCAAATGAAGAGCAGTGATGAGAGTAGACATATTTGCCTTTCTCATCCTAGAATGAAATTATTCCATCTTTCAAAATTGTGTTGTTAGCTGTAGGTTTATTTGAAGAGTTTTCATAGATGTTCTTTGTTAAGTTAAGAAAGTTTTCTTCTATTACTAGCTTCCCGAGAGTTTTAATACTGCATGAGTGTTGAACTGTGTCAAATTTGCTCTTTCTGCATCAGTTGATATAATCATGTGATATTTTCTCTTCTTTAGCCTATTGGTACAATTAACTTTAACTGAATTTTGACTACTGAATCAGCCTTACTTCCCTGGAATAAACTTTATTTTGTCATGAACATACGAGTGCATGTGTCTTTTTGTTAGATTGATTTATTTTCCTTTGGATATATACCCAGTAATGGGATTGCTGGGTCAAATAGTAGTTCTACTTTAAGTTCTTTGAGAAATCTCCAAACTGCTTTCCATAACAGCTGAACTAATTTAAACTCCCATGAACAGAATATAAGCATTCCCTTTTCTCCACAGCCTCACCAGCATCTGTTTCTTTTGACTTTTTAATGATAGTCATTCTATTAACAACTAGTTTAGATGATGTCTCATTGTAGTTTTGATTTGCATTTCTCTGATGATTAGTGATGTTGAGCATTTTTCATGTTTGTTGGCTACTTGTATGTCTTCTTTTGAGAAGTGTCTGTTCATGTACTTGCCCACTTTTTAACCCAGTTATTTTTTCTTGTTTATTTGCTTAATTTCCTTATATATTTTGGATATTAGGCCTTTGTTAGATGCATAGAAAATATTTTCTCCCATTCTGTGGGCTGGCTGTTTATTCTGTTGATAATTTCTTTTGCTGTACAGAAGTTCTTCAATTTAACTAGGTCCCGCTTGCCAATTTTGTGTTTGTTGCAATTGCTTTTGAGGACTTAGCCATAAATTCTTTGCCAAGGCTAATGTCCAGAAGGGTATTTCCTAGGTTTTTATATTTCTAGGTCTCACCTTTAAGTATTTAATCTATTTTGAGTTAATTTACATATTGTGAAAGTAGGGGCCTAGTTTCATTCTTCTGCATATGGCTAGCCAGTTATCCCAGCACCATTTATTGAGTAGGGAGTCCTTCATTGCTTGTTTTTGTCAACTTTGTTGACTATCAGATGATTGTAGTTGTATAGCTTTATTTCTGCATTCTCTATTCTGTTCCATTGGTCTATATGTCTGTTTTTGCATGAGCACCATGTTGTTTTGCTTACTGTAACCTTATAGTATAGTTGGGTAATGTGATGCCTTGTTCATTTTGTTTAGGATTGCTATGGCTATTTGGGCTCTCTTTTGGTTCCAAATTAATTTTAGAATAGTTTTTCTGAATTCTGTGAAAAATAACATTGATAGTTTAATTGCTAGGAATAGCATTTAATCTGTAGATTACTTAGGGCAATATGGTCATTTTAACAATATTGATTATTACTATCCATGAACATGGAATGTTGTTCCATTTGTTTGTATCATCTCTGATTTCTTTGAGAAGTAGTTTGCAATTCTTGTTGTAGAGATATTTCATCTCTCTGGTTAGCTATATTCTTAGATATTTTATGTTTTTTGTGGCTATTAGAAATGGGATTACGTTCTTGATCCTCAGCTTGAATATTATTTTCGTATAGAGATACTACTGACTTCTATACACTGACTTTGTATTCTGAAACTTTAATGAAGTTGTTTATCAGCTCTAGGAACCTTTTGGCAGAGTCTTTAGAGTTTTCTAAGTATAGAATCATACTGTCAGAGAAGAGAGATAGTTTGACTTCTTTTTCGATTTGGATACCTTTTATTTGTTCCTCTTGCCTGATTGCTCTGGCTAAGACTTCCAGTACTATGTTGAATAGGAATGATGAGAGTGAGCTTCCTTGTCTTGTTCCAGTTCTCAAAGGGAATGGTTCCAACATGCCCATTCAATATGATGTTGGTTTTGTTGGTTTTGCATTTGTCATATTTTGAGGTATGCTCTTTCAGTGCCAGTTTGTTGAGGGTTCCTATCATAAAAGGATGTTGAATTTTATTGAAAGCTTTTCTGCATTTATTGAGATGATCATATGTTTTTGTTATTAATTCTGTTCGTGTAGTGAATAACAATTATCAATTTGTGTGTGTGGAAGCAACCTTGTATCCCAGGAATTAAGCCTATTGATTGTAGTAAATTAACTTTTTGATATGCTGTTGTATTCACTTTGCTAGTATTTTGTTGAAGATTTTTGCATCTATGTTCACCAGGAATATTGGTCTGTAGTTATCTTTTTTATTGTGTCTTTGCCAGATGTTTGCATCAGGATGATGTTGGGTTTGTATAATGATTTAGGGAGGAATCTTTTCTCTTTGATTTATTGGAATAGTTTCAGTAGGATTGGTACCAGCGGTTTTTTGTACGTCTGGTAGAATTCACCTGTGAATCCATCTGGTCCAGGACTTTTTTTGGTTGACATGTTTGTTTATTATATTTTAATACTGATTCCATTTCAGAACTTTCATTATTGGTCTGTTCAGATCTTAAAGTTCTTCCTGATTCATTCTTGGGAGGTTGTGTCTTTCCAGGAATTTATCCATTTCCTCTAGATTTTCTAGTTTCTGTGCATAGGGGTCTTCATAATAGTCTGTGAGGGTCCTTTCTAATTCTATGGGATTGATTGTAATGTCACCTTTGTCATTTCTGATTGTGCATTTCTCTTTTTTTCTTTGTTAATCTAACTAGCAGTACCTCAATCTTATTTATACTTTCAAAGGAACCACTTTTGGCTTTGTCAATCTTTTGTATGGATTTGGGGGTTTCTATTTCATTTTGTTCTGCTTAGATTTTGGTTATTTCCTTTCTTCCACTGGCTTTGGGGTTAGTTTGTTCTTGTTTTTCTAGGTCCTCTAGGTGCAATGTTAGATTGTTGCCAGAGTTTTTGCATTGACTCCTTCTTATCTGAGGGGGCTGATGTTTCTTTAGCTTTTTAAATTGCTGTCATTCGGATGGGACTTTTTGTTTCTCTTTGTTCTTTTTTTTTCCCTTGAGGGTTTAATTGTGGTGTATGTTATGTCATTTGGCCTTATTTCTGGATGTTTTCAGAGGATGAAGGCCCTGTGTGGGCTCCTTAGTTGTGGCTAAATTCCTGCATTAGGTTTCACAGGCTATGTGTGCTGAAGGCATTTATTTTTGTTGGGTGGTGTAACTCAGACTGCAATACAGTAGATGACACTTAACAGTAAGAGCTGGTAGATAGGCTCTTACTCAGCTGCACATCTCTTTTGTATTTAAGTGT
Organism: Papio anubis; assembly: GCF_008728515.1. NCBI lineage: Eukaryota > Metazoa > Chordata > Mammalia > Primates > Cercopithecidae > Papio > Papio anubis. Next base: position 134,254,402 of record NC_044996.1, read on the forward strand.
GTTTTAAGCAGCGATCTGAAGAGGGGTAGATGGCAGTGGGGGGGTGGGTGAGAGACAACCCTTTCACCAAGTCCATTCCCAGGACTTGTTGGAACCCCCTGCCAATGTCTGGTGCTATGCCTGCGTTTCCTTAGCCCCAAGAGTGGCCCTGGTGGGTTGTGCTCCCTCCCAAAGGTTAGGTCACCAAGAGACCCACAACTGGCCATGGGCCTGCTGGTCCTTTGAGCTTGGACAAGTCATAGCAGGCTGTGGGGTATGTCTGCACGTGGTCTGATGATGCAGTGGGCCAAGGGTGGAGAATCTCTAGGCAGAGATGGTCATGCCATGGGTGTACAGCTGGTGTGGTGTTCACAGTCTGAGGTTCTTTGCCCAGCAGATGACTGTGGAGACCTCCCAGCTCGCACTCTCTTGACCGGGTCTCCCTCCAGTGTATGTGCCAGGAATAGGGCCGATCAGCTAGTTTTGTCCCAAGTCCTGTGTACCCAGATCCCTGGGCTGTTCCAGGCCATGGCGCTCTCTTGGGTAAAAGCTGCAGTTGACCAACAGGCTACACCCTTCCTGGACCAGTCTTGCAGAAGAAGGGATGCCCAGCCCCCATGCCAGCACACAAACCTGTGCCTCAGTCTTTTCAGTATTCTTGGGTTGGGGGCTCCTTCCTTGATCAAGCTCGGGCCACAGACTTCAGCTCAATATCCTTTGGCAGTATGCTTGAACCCTGGGGGTTTGAGACTGGGTCTGTGGCTTCATCTTCTGGCCCTTCAGGGTTGAGCACTGGCGGTGCTGGGGGGCTAAACTATTCCCAGGCTACTGACAAAACAGTCAGGTAGGGCAGCAGAGGCTGTGCTGTGTGCAACCTCTTGTGGGAATGGCCAGGCAGGAGCCTTTGCAGGGGTTGGTGGACAAGGGCACGCAGATCTGATGTCCCCTGGTCCCATGGGAAAGGCAGCCCTGCTCTCTCCTTGGTAGCACTTAACAGGGACTAGAGATACTCAGAGCAAGATGGAGAACCTTGGGGATGAGCACCTATGGTCGTGTTTTGCTGCAGCTTCCCCATGCACAAAACCTTTTGGGTTCCATGCAGTTTGAGCTCTGCATCTGCCTTTTTTCTAGGTAGTGCCCCTTGACAACTCAAACATCTATAGGGATCATGATATCTCTTCTAGCTAAAATCTTAGAGGTTCATGGCAGGAGTGTGGTGCTCTGGAGTTCCTTCACTCACCCCTTCCTTAGGAACTGTTGAGGTCCGGTAGTCAGTCCTGGTACTTGATGACTCCATGCAGGCTTCCCAGCTTTCTTCTTCTTCAACCCTGAAGGGCCAGAGGATGAAGCCACGGACCCAGTCTCAAACCCCCAGGGTTTGAGCATATTGCCCAGGGATATTGAGCTGAGGTCTGTGCTTTTCTATCAACTTTCAGTGTTTTCTCTTAAAAGATCTGTTCAAGGTGTGATAGTATACTTGATATTTTGGTTTCTGTCAGTAGGAGAGGTGTTTCCTGGATGTGTCTAGTCAGCCATCTTGTCCTATCTCCACAAAGTTTCTCTGCTGAGTTCCTGGTCTCAGGACACAAAATGGGAAATTCCCTGGTGGGTCTTCCAAAGGTTGGGTCTGATCACATATGGCCTCTGTACCTGCAGGCTTCAGATATGGTGAGTCATTTCCAAACTTAGAAGTGAACTGTGCCAAGGCTCTGGAGGTTCGCTGCAGAGACCTCCTTTCTTTTTAGGGAATTACACTTAGGCATTCTTTTAGGGTTGTTATACTAGTGACAAATTCTCTTAGTTTTCTTCATCTTGACTTCACTTTCACCTTTATTCCTGAGGATATTTTCACAGAATGTAGGATTCTAAGTTGAAAATTCTTATCTGTCAGAACATGGAAAATGTGCCACTTTTTTCCTGGCCTCCATAGTTTCTGATAAGCTTTTCTGTTGATGAAATTGTTTGACCCTATAGAAAATGCACTGTTTTTCTCTGGCTGTTTTCAGGACTTTTCTTTGCCTTTACTTTTCAGGTGTTTGATTACGCTGTATCTTGGTGTGGATTTCTTTAAGATTTCTCTGTTTGAGCTTCACTCAGCTTCTTGAATCTGTAGGTCATTTTGCTTTTGTCAAGTTTGAAAAAATTTCAGCCATTATGTCTTTGAATACTTTATTAACATAACTCTTTTTCTCCTCTCTTTCTAAGACTCTGATAACATAAATGTTAGGTTTTTTGTTATAGCCCTACAAGTCTCTGAGGATCTGTTCGTTTTTTTTAAGTCTGTATCTCCTTGTCATTCAGATTGGGTAATTTCTATTCTTCTATTTTCAAATTTACTGATTACTTCCACCTTCTTCTTCATTTTTTTTGTTTTAAACCTCAACATACTTTGTTAAAATTTTTGCTTTAAATCATCAGTTATCTTCCAAAGAAAGCAAAATAATGAGAAAAACATTTTGTTATCCCACATAATTGCTATTTCCAGTGCTTTTCATCCCTTTGTATAGATACAGATTTCCATCTGATATAATTTTCCTTCTGTTTAAAATACTTCCTTTAACATCTGTCATAGTTCAATTCTGCTGTTGATGGATGATTTCAGGTTTTGTACATCAAAAAGGTAATTATTTCACCTTCACTTTTGAAACATGTTTTTGTGCTTACAAGAGTCTAGGCTAACAGCGTTCTTTTTTTCTTCATTTGGTACCCAAGATATGTTGTTCCACTGTCTTCTGTCTTGCATTATTTCTAATGAGAAGTATGTTGTAGTTCTCATCTGTTATCCTCTATATAATGTATTTTTTTCTCAAGGGCTGCTTTTAAGAATTTTTAAAATCAATTATTTTCAATGATTTGATTATAGTGTACTTCTTGGTGTTCATGTTTCTTGTGCATGGATTCATTCAGCTTCTTGGAACTGTTTATTTTTTTAGGCAGGCTAGTAAATCCAGTCCCTGATAGTCCACCTTGTTCAATAGCAGAAATCCTGCATTACTAATTTTTAGAGGTCTCCAGCCATTTCTTATGTGCAGTTAGGGTTGAGAACCACATGGTGATAGACAGAAGTGAACAAATGTCGAAAACAATTATAAAGTAAAATGGCCAGACTTGATCATTGAGTGGAGGTGTGGAGGTGAATGGGAAGTAAAATGTGGTTAAAGAAAATGAAGAGACAAATAGACTTCTTGCCTCAGTAACAGTGCATTGAGAAGGATGTTGAAATACAGAACTCTATCATCAATATAGTTTTAAGAAATGGAAAAAACTAAATTTGATATACCTGAAGTCTGTCCAAGCACAGTCATTTTTTTTAGAAATTAGTCTAAAAATCAGAAGACAAATACAAAGTGAAGGAATATATGTAAGTAGAATTCATATGCATGTAGATGGTAGGAAAATTTATAGGGTGCACAATATTGGCAAAGAAGAGTGTTCAAAGTGATACCCTCTTAATCTTCAAGCTTGTATTCCTTTTGAGGAACCAGGAATTTGATGACTCAATGTCCAAGTAGATATTTAAACATTGAAATTGAGAAATTTATTATTTCTTTTACCTTTATTATCTGTTTAAACTGTTTATCCATTTCAAAAGTTTGACTGAATGTAAAAAATACTTAAATGTATTACATTAAAAAAGTAGGGGTTTATGAGATGCCAAGTAACCCTGGACCAACTTTTCTTTTCAAAGTAGGAAGACCTACCTTCGTATAACTCATGACGATATATAGATATTTAATTTTAAAATATGAGGTCATCTACTTTTTCTAAGCCTATGATGAATTCTAGTTGGTGACATGTATGAAAGTTAATTCATTCTTGAAATTTTTGTAGCAGAATGGACCATAATGTGGAACTTATATTTTTTTTTGTGAGAAAACTAGTATGTTGGAATTTCTAGCAGTTTTGAGTGTAGACTTCAAGTCTCTTAATTGCGGATCTTTTTTAGCCTTGCTTTTGTTATACCTGTGCAAGGAAAATAGCCCTAATGAAGTAAGACGTCTCCCTGTAATGTGACTCTATGACAAGTTCTCTTTTTCTCTCTATTATAATTATCTTTCAACATCCTGAAGTCTTCAGAAGAGTTTGGAGTTAGACTTGTGTTTGTGATGCTTAGGAGACTGGAGAAAGGAGTTCTTCCCAGTTTTTGGGGTGAGAAACTCATAAAAATTGGGATAAATGTCATCAAAATGTCTAGACATGATTGGTGACTAAGTTGCAGCTGCAACAACCAGCATTGTTGCTTTTGGAAGAGTCCTCAGAAACAACGGGGAGAGAAAAAGATTCCACACAGTAATCATATTTGGAAAATCAAGAAAGGGAAAATCCCAGGAGGCTAAAAAACTTAGAGCACTGAGCTTACTTTTCAAAATCCTCTCAAAATGATGACTGTACAGTTCATCTTTGATGATCTGGCCATATAATTAATCAGTGTATCTTTTTGTAAACAAGCTGAGAAAAATAGTAAATAAATAATAAATAAATAAATGAAACAATAAGCTGCTCATACTTCCTTACCTTTAATTGTCCATAGTGCCCATGTTGTTGATTATAATGCATTTTGTTCAGGAGGGCTTATTGGCCTTTAGAACTGTTCATTCTTTGGGGATGTAAATACACACGTTTTTGGATTTTTTAATTATCTGCATTAGCTTTTAATCACTAGTGATTTTCGTCTTGGATCTCTGGAGGGGCAAAATTTGAATCTTCCCCAGCCTGCTATTATGGAAAGGGCACAGGCACCAGAGGCAGACGAACCTAAATTCAAATTTCAGCTTAATGATCTTGGGCAAATCCATTTGACCTGACATTGACTTCATCTTCCAGCTTTTCTCATTTTAAGCATCTTTCTCAAGCTACTCTCTAATATATCAGTCTGATACTTAAGGCAAATTAGAGATGTCTTTTCAAAGCACAGTTTTAATGTTTATGACAAAAGTAAGGTGCTAGATTATGGTGATAGTAATGTAAGTGTATACATTGGTTCACAGTCAACAAATTTTATACATTAATTATATGCAGTTTTTGACACATCAATTATACCTCAATAAAGTTTGGAAGGAAAGACTAAGATGCTGGAGAAAGACTTTGGAATAGGAGGATGTCCTGAAGCTCATTCTATGAACCTAGCAATCACTTTTTAAAAAAGTCTTACAGGAGGCTATCATCTTTAGTAAAGTAACACAGGAACAGAAAGCCAAATACCTCATGTTGTCACTTATAAATGGGAACTAAATGATAAGAACTTATGAACACAAAGAAGGAAACAACAGACAGTGGGGTCTACTTGATGGGGAAGGGTGGGAGGAGGGAGAGGAGCAGAAAAGTTAATTGAGCTTAATGCCCCGGTGATGTAATAATATGTACAACAAATCTCCACGACATGTTTATCTGTGTAACAAACCTCCACATGTACCCCCAAACCTAAAATAAAAAATTTTTTAAAAACCTTACAGGAAAAACAATTATCTGGTAATAAAATACAAACACACTCTCTAAAGACTTCCTTTAAAAGTATTTAAGGAAGTTTTTTTTAAAAAAGGTATTTATCCATGCTTAAAAAGATATGAGCCTTAATTGAAAAACTGACAGTTCTCTGACCTTAGTAAAATGTAACATCTCCAAACAGCCGGCATGGGAAAGTAAATTTTTTTTTTGTATCAGTGGATGGTTTACCTTAGTAACAATATGGCTAAACAATTTCTGTAAAGCTTGAAGTGCCTGTTTTGAAATGTTTGAGACATTATTTGTTTGGTGGTGGATTGGGGGTGGGGTATATGGAAATCAGCTCTAAGGATGACATGACATTGTTAGTAATGAAGGTATTTAAAATAGGACTCAGGCAAGGCTATTTGCAGAGCTGCCTGACTGGTGTGAATCTGCACAGACCTATTTCTGGACTTCTGTTTGCAATTCATGGTAATTTACAGAGTAAATGGCTCAGGAAGTGCAAAAGGGAACAACAGCCTATACAGATTTCAGGGGACTAAATGGAAATCTTCCTCTTTGACACAGGAAAATTGGCATATGATGAATAGCTGACGGCTAGATTTTTATGCTCTTGCATAAAATTCAATTTAATTTTCTTTAGGTTTTAAATCAAGTCATTGATAATGTGTTAAAATGAAGAAAAGGAAGCATTTAGCCTTTGGGAATGTATTTACCCTTCAGTAGATGCTATTTAATAGACAAGATTTAACTTACTTGAAATATGAAATTACTTTCTATGACTACCATATTCACCACTACTGTAGAAATGAACACTAAAATGTTTGAATATGCACATAGTATATCAAACAGGTGCATTTATTGAGTACCTGGTATGCCTCAGGCATTGTGATAAACAATTTATATACATTAATTCATTTCATCTGTATTCCAGTTCTACTTATACTTAACAACTATTTCACCCTTAAGCGAATCATTTAAAGTCTCTGAATTTTTTTTTTGTTTTCTCATTCCTATAGTAGGAACTTTAATAAGTGTCCTGCTTTCTGGCTCACTCGTTTATGCATTCAGTAAATATTTACAGTGTACCTATTATATACCAGTAGTTGTACTAGATGCTGGGGATACAACAGTGAATAAGGCATTTTCCTGCCCAGAGTTTATTTGGTTTTCTAAACATGATATATGTAGAAATGTAAGTGTGCATTTTTTCCAACACTTATAAAAAAAATAATAATCTTTTAAGGTGGCACATCTAACAAGGTTGTTACTGAGATCAACTGAGGTAATGTCCAAGAAAAGTACTTGATAAGTGATAAAAGGATATAAACCTACTTTGATGAATATTGGAAAATGGGCTTAATATTAAATCAACAAATTCCTTATGGATAAAAAATACTTTCAGGCTAAATTTTTATATTAATCCCTGAAAAAGTGTAGTTATGATTTCATTAACTTGAACTGCAAATTGTTGCTGGGATAATTGAAATGAGTCTAATATTCATCAAAATCTGCTGCTCAGTAAGAGTATAACGTGGGATGATGTTAACATGATGGTCTTCCTTTACAAACAGACTTGTCATGCTAGTTGATGATACCATCAAAGTGAAGAAGTTTATGTATAATTTGGCTGAAAACATTTTTTATTCAAGGAGAGCTAATAATGCTGAATGTCAAACTCACAAGTTTGTGAAAAGGAACTTCTGAGTTGGAAGATGTACTACCAAATATATAGATTAATTCATTCATTGCTTCATTCGTTCAATAATAAACTTCTTCAATCCAAAAATAATTTAGAGCCCAAGAACTGACCTCTTTAAATTCTTTAATCACCCCCTTTCAGGTAAAGGAAGGTCATGAAGGCTGTGGGTAGTTAGAAGATACAGAAAAATGAGATTATCTTTTATTGTTTCTTAATAAAAACTAGATTTTTGGTTTTCCTTTGTTTTGGACTTTCTCCCATTTCAGTTTTCTTAATTGTCACAGAAAGATTGTTTTTTGTTGTTTGGGTTTTAATAGTTGGTGTTCCTGATTTTTGCCCTTGACACACAATACTGGGGAATATGAGTAACCAGTGCAATTTTCTCCAAAGCTAAAAAACTTTTGCAAAATTTTCCCTTTCATGTACTGAATTCTACTTGAGATAAGCCTGATTAATCCATCGTAAAATAGCTATAAGTTAAAGCAAGGAATATCAAAGTACAGCTCACAGGCCAAATCCAGCGAATAGCCTGTTTCTTTAAAGTTTATTAGAACATGGCCAGGCCCATTCATTTAAATATTATCTATGGCTGCTTTCATATTACAACAGCAGAGTCAACAAGTTGCAACTAAGTTTGTATGGCCTTCTAAGTTGAAAATCTTTACTTATAAACCTTTACAGAAAAAGTTTGCCAATAGCTGAGCTAAAGCATTAACTAACTTTAAATATACATATATGAGCATTTTACAGATATATATTGACTTATAACACTTGTTTGACCATGGTAATTAATTATATCTTAAATTTTTAAATGAAGTTATTTGAAAGGATTTAAAATATTCTAAGTGGGCTTTTCCTTCACAGGCAGAATTCTATCAAGTCTTCCCTCCCCCAACTTTTCACACCATCTCTAAAGCAGCAGGGAGTGTTGGTTATTTAAACATCTTAATTATAGTACTAAAGAAAGAAGTCATGATCATTTATCTCCCAGTTGTTCAGCAAAATCGTTGTCTTTTCAACAAAAATACTAATCTCTACAGAGTGATATAAAATAGCTGGTGCATGATATCATCAAATTAAATTATATATTTCACAATTTTAGCATAACTCAACTTAAAGTTTGATATGGAGACTATGCCTTAAATTTGAAAACCCTAAATCTTACAAGGAAAAGGATGATTCTAATTAATAGAATGTAATTATGAAATTTTCAACAATAATCACAAACTATTCTGGGTAAAAAAATATATAGTGCTATTCAGTGCTTTCAAAAGGAGAAATGTCAGATCCTGCTGTTCAGACTATAGCTACTCTGCAGATGCTAATTTAATATGGCAAAGGTAGAAGTTATTTTTTTTAAAAAAATGAGGATAATATATTTATCAAGGGATTCAATGAGTCATAGCACCACTTAGTTTAGGTAATTTGCAAAGTGACTATGCCATTTGTTTGCAGAGATAGGAATACCTTTGTTCTGAAATATTTTCTTATGTATCTGTGAACCTTACTGTAGGTACACAGAGAGTAGATGCTGTCCTGAACAAAGTGACACATCTTGCTGACTTCGGTCAAATATGTTTGCTTAGTTGTCCTCCTACATCAGTAACTTGTTCTTCTTTGCCTCCTTCAACTGCTTCTTTTCCTTCTCTCTACTCCTAAAGGTAGGCATTCTCCAAAGTGCTTTATTAGCTCTTCTTCATTGTCTAAAAACTTTTTATTTTGATATAAATTTAAACCTGAACAGAAAAGTTGCAAAAATCATACAAGGAATTTCCATATACCCTTAGTCAAGATTCACCAATAATTTGCATTTTGCTCCATTTGTTTTATCACTGTCTCTCTGTGTCTTTGTCTTTCACTCTCTGTCTCTCCCTGTGTATGTGTGTGTGCATAGTATTATTTTTTGAACATTTAATAATAAGTTAAAGACAATGTGCCCTTTTACCCCTATATACTTCAGTGTGTATGTTCTAAGAACTAATTCCTTCTCTTACATAACTATACCATAGTTATCAAAATTAGGACATTCAACATTAATGTAACAATATTTTCTATCCAAATCTCATATCCAAATTATATCAGTTGTTCCAATGATATTCTTTATAACTATGTTTTTCCAGTGTAGGATTTCAATCTAATCATGTGTTATATTAACCATTATGCCTCTAATTTCTTTTAACTTGTATAATTTTTCTGTCTTACTTTGTGTTTTTGACCTGGGCATTTTGGAAGAGTATAGGAGAGCTATTTTATAGACTGTCCCTCAAGTTGAGTTTGTCTAGTGTTTTCTCAGCAGCCATTATTTTATTCCTTTCTAAGCAACTTTTCCAGATCTCACCCAATTTCCTAGCTTCAACTTCTTATCTATATCACCAGTTTTCTTGTCTTCCCTTGTCTTAACCAAGGTATATCATCGTTTCTACTTCTGACAATGCAACAAAGCCGCTAACTTGAAAAAAATTAATGAAAGCTACCTAAAATAAAACATCTTGACATGTTAGGAGAAAGCATTATTTTAAATGCATAGTTGAGTCCACTAGAAAGTAACAAAAACCTTATAGGACAAAAACTCAGTGATAACCAGAAACTAGAGTGGGAAACGGATGCTGAAGCTGAAGCTCTGGCTACCTGAGAGGCCTTTTGGGACCTGAATTGATAATCTTCAATAATTCTTTTTTAAAGTACATGATAAAGGAAATGGTGAAATGGGAAAAAACAATCTACCAGCAAAAGAAGATGACAAAGAAATTTGTTTACAGTGGAACTGGCTTGGGCTATGGATAAAAAAAAAAGTCAAAAAACCCTCTTTCCTGAGAATTTGAGAGCATAGATTTGTTTTTTTCAGAATTGGAGTTCAAATTTATACAAGTTACATATTTTAGGAAGTCCCAAATAAATCTAAGAAATTAAAGTGATTCTTAGTTTGCCTGGCAGAAAAAAATTTAAACCTTTTCAGAAGGGTCATGCTTCAGTCCTCACAGAATTCTCTTAGATAAAATCCAATAAAATAGAAGCTCACAATCCAAAGTTAGAAAATGCCTATGGAAAAAATCTACTATGTGTAGATTTTAGAACCTCCAAAAAATCAGATAGAATTACTAGCCATATACCACAAAATAAGTACATTTGAAGTGATTAAAGAATGACAAAATAGAAGTGATAACATGGCCCAGTATAAAATATTCCCACACAGATTAACAACACCTGAATGTTACCTGTAGGAATAAAAAATATAATTGCTGAAATAAACAAAACTCAGTGGATGGTTTAAATGGTGGAACAGATTCAGCTGAAGAGAGACAAGGAAGAATTATCGAGGTGTAGCACAGAGGTGTAGACATGGCAAATATAAAAGAGATTGAGAAATAGAGAATAGAATAAGACCTTACATATTTTCAACAATAACAATGGATTAAGATTTGTATGCTGAGAAAAAATAACTGTCAATCTGCAATTGTAACATATGATACATGATTTTTCAAGAAAAAAAGGTGAACTAAGTATTTTTTCAGACAAACCTGAGAGCTTACCAACAAAAAACCTTTATTGAAAGAACTTCTAAGGCACATGCTTTAAGAAAGACAATCATCTCAAAGAAAGGACTAAATGCAAAAAGAATGGTGAGCAAAGGAATTGGAAGACTTATGGGTATGCCTAAAAAAATCATTGAATAATGATAGCCTTAACTTGAGTACATCCTGACTTGTCCAAGTTGAACACACTCATTCACTTCTACAGCCTCCTTAAAGCTCCACTAAAACAAATATAAAGAAATTTTTAAATGCTTGAGTTCATAAGGACAATGCAAACAAAGAATAGAGATAGCAATTAAGGAAGATGGAAAGAAAGCAGAGGAATAAGTATTAACTTATTTAGTAGACCTGGGAGAGCTGAATCTTGAGCCTTGAGAAATCTGATTTTTATCACAGAACCCTGAATTGGAGGGGTGAGTTACCTGTGGAAGTAGAGGGGCATGTAGAGTCCATAATTAGAACTACTTTGGGAATTAAAACAAAATAAAACTAAAATACTTTGGAAAATAACATGTAAGAAGATAGGAGTTGAATGGAATTAAAATGTTCTTCTACAAAATGAGATATTAAATTTAGTCTTTGTAAACAATGTGTGTTAAAACATTAAGGAATGGAGATAAAAAGGTATAACTTCTAAGTCAGTGGAAAAGGAAAACTAAATTTACAAAATGCACATGTACATATTTCAAATAGATATAGGTATACATATCAATGAAATAGATGTAGATATAATAGGTATAGATATAGATAAGCTCTGCTATCACAAAGTCATGGGTTGTCCTACAAGATCTGATATTCAAATCATACTCAAACTTCTTATTAACCAGTAAACTCTAAGTTTTCTTTTTCACCTGGGATAAGGGTGGATTGAGTGGATTATTGCCGTCATTTTTATAATGATAATAATAGCAACTAGTTGTAATAATAGCAACTAGCTGTAATAGTCTAAATTGCTTCAAAGGAAGAATAATTGGAAGAATTGTATAATATGAATAATAGTAAAAATACTGCTGAATTAAGCCACAAGCTCAGTCTAGACCCTATTAAGATTAGATTACATTTAGATTAAAAAATAGACATCAAACGAACCATGCCCTATATGTTCATACTCTTCTTGAAACCAAAGATGTTTGTTGTTGTTTTGTCATTAGATGTTATGGTACAACAAAATCCTATCAAACGGTGAAGTTATTTCTAGGATAACCCATTAAATCATTCATTGTAGTTTTAAGTCAGATTTCAGAATTGTGAAGAAAAGCATTGGAAGGGGATGTTCTATGTATTTTTAATACTGAATCCATAGAAACCAGAATATTTTATGATAAAACCTACTAGCAAGATAGGAAGCTGCTTGGGAACTTTTCTTTCCTTTTATTTCTTTTGTTTTAATGGATTAAACGCTGAAAACAGAAGCTGAAACAGTAAGTTTAGGAGTACCAAACAAAGATGTATTATATTCCTAGGATAATGTGAACATAAAAGAATCGCATCATTTTCCATTTTAAAATAGCCTAAAATATAAAACCAAATTGTACAATAATTTGTCAGAAGGGGAACAGGTTGCACTTTATGGTATTGGTCTCTTTTTCATGAAGATTCTGACTACATGTCACTCTATATGGTTTCCATATGTGGCACAGATCTTATCATATAGCTACCATTCATACAGTTTTACTTAGAGAAGTGATTCTCAACCCTGGTTGCACATTGGAATTACTTGGGATGCTTTAGAAAATACTGATGCCTAGGATCCACTCCCACAGATTCTGATGTAATTGGTCTAGAGAGCAATGTGAGCATTGGTCTTTTGAATTTCCAAGTGTTTCTAATATGTAGCCAAGCCTGAGAACCACTGAGGTAGAGGATTCAACTTAGGCTTCTGACAGTTTTCGAACCCCTGGGTTTCTAAGGGCTTCCTAAAATCAAAGGCCATTTCTCTGGTTAAAATTAATAATGTTGAACAAAGGATCTCCTTTTTAAAATTTCTTTTAAAGTTAGTGAAGCCTGTAACTCATCTCTCTCTTAGCCTCTTCTTGTTTCCCACCCACTCTACTTTCCCGATCATTTAAATATTTGCTGTGATCCCAGGCAGCACAAAGGGTGGACACCCAGCCCCACTTCCCTCACCATGACTCATCCTAAAAGCTGTTTGCCGAATGAGGCTCTGGTTTTTGTTTCAGACTTCATGCAGGGGCATCCACAACCCTACACAACAATGCCTGTTCTTGCTCAACTCCCCCTCAGTCCCCGCCCAACCTCCTACTCTCTATTCAAAACCCAGCCAGAAGAAAAACAAGGCATTTGTCCCCAGCAGTTTGCAAACCAGTCATGCTTTTCCAACATACACAGGGTTACCATTCAACAACCCAGGATTCTTGAAACTAGTTCCCTAGACATTCATCAAATACACTTGTAGCCCTCCAAAGACATTTGGAATTTTCAGCCTCTGTGATATGTAGACTGTGGATGGGATTGGCCTTTCACAATGCTTATGAAGGAAGGACTTCCAAACCTCCCAAATCTACAGGACGGCAGATAGAGGCCCCTTTTAGAAATATTCATAGGCATTTGCCCTAAACTTTTCCATGGATGTTCAATTTGGCTGTGTTTTGGGCACAGTTGTATGTTTACTGGTCAGCTACAGGGGAAAGTAGCATGGTAAGGGTTTGGGACAGGGAAGTAGAGCTAAATATGTCCAATGGACTGTGGCGAGGACTACAGAAGCAAGTACACTGACAGGTGAGCTCCAGAACTAGAGGGTAACTAAGAGACAGTAGGTGGTAGTCCCTGCCTGACATGAGAACCATGGAGGAAGAAGACGGGCTGACAGATTTCTGAGGCACAGTAAAGAGGAATCCAGCATTAACAATCTTCTGAAATCCAAGTGATATGGTTTGGCTCTGTGTCCCTATCCAAATCTTATCTCAAATTGTAATTCCCAGGTGTTGAGGGAGGGACCTGGTGGGAGGTGATTGGATCAGGGGGCAGTTTCCCCAATGCTGCTGTCATGATAGTGAGGGAGTTCTCATGAGATCTGATGGTTTAAAAACTGGCAGTTTCCCCTCCACTCTCTTTCTCTCTCTCGAGCCACCATGTCAGATGTGTCTTGCTTCCTCTTTGTCTTCTGCCATGCTTGTAAGTTTCCTGAGGCCTCCCCAGCTATGTGGATCTGTGAGTCAATTAAACTTCTTTGGTTTATAAATTGCACAGTCTCAGGTAGTATCTTTATAGCAGTGTGAAAATGGACTAACACAGAGAACTGGTACTGGGAGTGGGGTACTACTATAAAGATAACTTGAAAATGTGGAAGTGACTTTGGAACTGGGTAACAGGCAGAGGTTGGAACAGTTTTGAGGGCTCAGAAGAAGGAGGAAGATGTGGGAAAGTTTGGAACTTTCTAGAGACTTGTTGAATGGTTTTGACCAAAATGCTGATAGTGATACGGACAATGAAGTCTGGGCAGAGGTGGTCTCATCTGGAGATGAGGAACTTACTAGGAATTAGAGTAAAAGTCACTCATGCTATGCTTTAGCAAAGAGACTGGCAGCATTTGCTCCTGCCCTAGGGATCTGTGGAGTTTTGAACTTGAGAGAGATGATTTAAGGTATCTGGCAGAAGAAATTTCCAGGCAGCAAAGTGTTCAGATGTGACCTGGATGATTCTGAAAGGATTCAGTCATATGCATTCACAAAGAGATTATCTGAAACTGGAACTTTTATTTAAAAGGGAAGCAGAACATAAAAGTTTGGAAAATTTGCAGCCTGACCATAAAGTGGAAAAGAAAAACACGTTTACTGGGAAGGAATTCAAGCTGGCTACAGAAATTTGCATAAGTAACAAGGAGCTGAATGTTATAGTAATAATCAAAACAATTGGGAAAATCTCTCCAGGGCATGTATGTCAGAGATCTTGTCAGCAGTCCCTCTCATCGCAGGCCTGGAGGCCTAGGAGGGAAAGATGGTTTCATGGGCGGGGCCACTGCCCTATGCAGCCTTGGGACATGGCACCCTTCATCCCAGCAGCACCAGCTCCTGCTGTGGCTAAAAGGGGCAAGATACACCTCGGGTCATGGCTTTAAAGGGGGCAAGACCCAAGCCTTGGCAGCTTCCACATGGTGTTGGGCTTGCAGGAGCATGGAAGACAAGAGTTGAGCTTTGGGAGTCTGCCTAGATTTCAGAGGATGTATGGGAATGCTTGGATGTCCAGGCAGAAGTCTGCTGCAGGGGCAGAGCCCTTATGGAAAACTTCTACTAGGGCCATGCAGAGGAGAAATGTGGAGTAGAAGTCCCCCACAGAGTCCCCACTGCCTATTGGAGCTGTAAGAAGAGGCCCACCATCCTCCAGACCCCAAAATGGTAGCTCCACCGACAGCTTACAACACAGGGACACAATGCCACGGGGACTGTGCCCTGCAGAACCAGAGGGGTGGAGCTGCCCAAGGCCATGGGACCCCACCCCTTGCATTAGCATGGCCCAGATGTCAGACATGGAGTCAAAGGAGATTATTTTGGAGCTTTAAGATTTAATAAATGCCCTGCTGGGTTTTGGACTTGCATGGGGTCTGTGGCCCCTTTGTTTTGGCCAATTTCTCCCATTTGGAACAGGAACATTTACCCCATGCCTGTTCCTCCATTGTATCTTGGAAGAAACTAACTTATTTTTGATTTTACAGGCTCGTGGGTAGAAAGGACTTGCCTTGTCTCAGATGAGACCTTGGACTTGGACTTTTGGGTTAATGCTGGAATGAGTTAAGTCTCTGGGGAACTGTTGGGAAGGCATGATTTGTTTTGAAATGTAAAAAGGACAAGAGATTGGGAGGGACCAGGGGCAGAATGATATGGTTTGGCTCTGTGTCCCTTGGAATCTCATCTTGAATTGTAATTCCCGGGTGTCAAGGGAGGGACCCGGTGAGAGGTGATTAGCTCATGGGGCTGGTTTCCCCCATGCTGTTCTCATGATATTAAGGGAGTTATCATGAGATCTGATTGTTTAAAAGTGGAAGTTTCCACTGTGCTCTCTTTCTCTCTCTCTCTCTCCTGCCACCATGTAAGATGTGCCTTGCCTCCCCTTTGCCTTCTGCCATGATTGTAAGTTTTCTGAGGCCACCCCAGAAATGCGGAACTGTGAGTCAATTAAACCTCTTTTGTTTATAAATTATGCAGTCTCAGGTAGTGTCTTTATAGCAGTGTGGAAATGGATGAATACACTAAGTAGGACAGTAGTTACCACTGGCTCAATCTCTAGGCAGAGAACAAGACCTTCATTCTGCTCTTTGAGAATGAGGTGGGTTATGAGATGGTGGCAGTAGAGTAGGAGAAGAGTATGGTAGGGCCCTAAGCCTCAAGAGAATTGGTCAGAGATCCCTTACATACAATTATTTGCATGTCTTTCATCTCAATTCAAGATTTAGCTGTGAATATTTGAGAAATTACTTAACATTTGGAGTCTCAGCTTTCTCATCTTTAAAATGGGTAAAGTAATACTTGTGCTATGGACTGAATGCTCATGCCCCCTCAAGAACTCATATGTCAAACTGTTATTCTCAGTGTGATGACATTTGGAGGTTGGGCCTTCAGGAGGCAATTAGATCACGAGGGTAAAACCCTCATGAATGGGATTAGTGACCTTATAAGAGGAGGCCAGAGCTAACTTGCTCTCTTTTCACCATGTGAGACACAGGAAGAAGTCAGCTGTCTGCAACCCAGAAGAGGTCCTTCACCAGAACTAGACCATTCTGGCACCCTGGTCTTGGACTTCTTACCTCCAGAATTGTGAGAAATAAATTTCTTTCTCTTTTTCTTCTTTTTTTAATTCTTTTTTTAGACGAAGTCGCATTCTGTCACCAGCCTGGAGTACAGTGGCGCAATCTTGGCTCACTGCAACCTCCATCTCCCAGGTTCAAGGGATTCTCCTGCCTCAGCCTCCTGAATAGCTGGGACTACAGGCATGCACCACCATGCCTAGCTAATTTTTGTATTTTTAGTAGAGATAGGGTTTCACCATGTTAGCCAGGATGGTCTGGATCTCTTGACCTTGTGATCTACCCACCTCAGCCTCCCAAAGTGCTGGGATTACAGGCATGAGCCACTGCACCTGGCCGAGAAATAAATTTCTATTTTTTATGTTACCCAGTCTATGATATTCTGTTACAGTGGCCTGAACTTAGACAACTTGCCTCTCAAGAGTGTAATAAAGATTAAGTGACATCAATGTAAAGCAATTAAATAACATCTTGGTAGAGTTTATGCATACATGACTTCAATTCTCCCTTTCTTTATATCTATGCCTCATTGCAATGTGACTTTGTAGGTCTTGTATCAAAAGATGAAGTCTCTCTCTTTATCCTTTGAGCCTGAACTTGTCTTTTTACTTGCTTTGGACAATGGAATGCAACAGAAGTGTTCTGCATGTAGGCTTTAAGAGGCTCTGCACATCTCCTTTTGCTCTCTTAGAACACTGCTGCTGCCATGTAAACAAGCTCAGGCTAGCCTGCTGGAAGATAACAAGCATATGGCTCTGTTGCCCCAAACATCTGATAGGACAACCAGCCAATCCCCCAGAGCATAACCAATTAGCTGACTGAAAGTTGATTGTAGAGCCAGCTAAGACCAGAAATGTCCAGTTAAGCCCAGTGTCTGTTGCCAACTCAAATTTTGAGATAAATTAAAAATTGTTGTTTTAAGCCATTGGGGTAATTTTTATGCTGAAAAAGCTGATACAGTCCCTGGCACAGAGTCAGCACCCAATGATGATAGCTGCTGTAATTAACATTAGTATTAACCGAGTGCCAGGTGAAATACCTAGAGCCAAATGAGCCTCACAGTTGTGTACTGCCTGGTATAAACAGTAGCGCCTGTACAATGTTTGTAAGTTTTTAAAATCAATTATAATATTTTAAAATTGGGAGAGTTTACATAAAATCAGCTAACCCAGCTTTCCTTCTCCAGGCAACAATTGCAGGATCTGAGTAGTTGCTGCCCTTGAAATGGGGAAATTTCTCCCTATTCAGTTCTCCCCACTTTCTGTGGTTTCTGAAACACAATTATTCACTCAAACGTATTGATTCTCTTTCTCATATGTAGCAGGCATTGTTCTAGGGTCTGAAGATACAGTGACAAAAAAAGAAAACAAAAAGAAAACAAACTTTCTACTTTCCTATGGAGTTTGCAAGTGTGTGACAGCTGTGGACTGAGGGGGGTTGCACAGAGGCTGGGAAACAGCCGATATCCTTGCACAGATTTTTTATTTTGCTATAGGAAGCCAACAATAATATCATTTTTAAATTATTTATAAAAACAGGACACTTAAAGAAGAAAGAGGAAGAAAAACATTTGCTGAACCATAGATGCGCTGTTGAAAAGGATATTATGGCCTCATCTAAGCTTGGAGCAGGGTTTCTCAGCTAAGACTATTGGTATTTCAGACTAGATAATTATTTGTTATGGGGGCTGTCCTGTGCATTGTAGAATATTTAGCATCATCCTTGACCTCTACCTACTAGATACCAGTAGCCCCTCTCAGTTGTGACAACCAAAACTGTCTAGACATTGCCAACTTTCCCCTATGGGACAAAATTGTCCCTGTTTGAGAACTAATGACATAGAGTGAAGGAGCAATACAATGGGCAAAAGCTGAAGAAGTAAAGGTTTTTGTTTGTCAACTGCACTGGTTGGGATAAAGCTAGCTTCTGTAACAAAGGAACCCTCAACCCTTAATATGGAAATTATTTCTTGCTCATGGAGTAGTCCAATATGGTGCTCCTGGCTAGCCAGTAATATACACTGCTTCTGAAGTTCCTGTATTCATTTGCATCAAACCAGGAGATGAGAAAAGAACATGGAGGGTAGCACAACGGGGTTTTTTAAATGGGCAATGCAGGAGGTTGTGTATGTGAATTCTGCTCATACTACACTGGCTAAAACTCAGTCATGTGGTCTTATTAGGGGTTAAGAAAAGTTAGTTCTGGTTAAGTGTTCAGGAAGAAGAGAAAAGAGGTTTGGTGAACAGCTTTCAATTTTCCACATCATTCTTACAGTAAACTATATTGGTTACCACAGAGGACATTTCTATAGGAATTATGAATATAGATCAATAAACCTTGATTACCACAAAGGACATTTCTATAGGAATTTTAAATATAAATCGATAAACCTTGAGCCTTTCATTGCATTCTTCATTTTAAAGGGATTTACTGACCTTCATACTAACAGCTCAGTGCTAATAGAAGTTGTTACAAGTCAGACAAGGCCAATTTAAAAGCCAGAATCAAAACAATGTATTTATATACACAAATATCAGAAGCAGGCATAAAGACTTTGTTTCTGAAAGTAGCAATAGAGAATTAGAGAAACCCCTTATGGGCCATGGAAAGGCCATTTACTTATTTATGGGGGGAACAAAAGAATGTGATTTTTGGCCCAAAAAACTGGGATTCCCATCCACCACCTTTGAGTAAAACGCCTATACAATGGTCCCATGAGTGCGCATTTATGCTATGACATTTCCACATACGATAATTTTTTTCTTTTATCTCAGTATCACTAGGAAAAATTACTGCCGTGTGAGTAAATTAAAATCAGAAAAGTTTTAGTATACTTTTTATCTCTTCCCTGTATCTCACAGGTGTAAGGCATACAGAAAAATTGAGGAGCATTGCTGTGCTATCTAGAACCTTTTAGTACTGTGCAGAAACAGTATTGTATCAAACAAATATGCAGTGTAAGATGTGAGTACCTGTCCTTTTGCTGTGTTTGGTATGGAATCTGTCCCTTTTTTCTAGCATCTCGTTCTCATTGTTGTTATTTCTATTAAGTATAGAAATGATTTTTCATATGATGTTTCTCTTCTGCTCTTCATTCTGAGTAGTGGGGGATGGCAGTAATAAGGAATATGCTAACTCATTTTAGAATCTCTTTCATTTTGTAATTCACCACCCCCATCAAGTCAGAACTAGCGTGAAATAATTTTAATATCCAGAAACTGAGGCTCAGTGCCTCAAAAAAAATCAACTTCTTAAAAATCCCCTTTTCCTGGTTGAGTTGAAGATCTCTACTTCATGTTGTTTTAATGTCGATGTGCAATCATCTCCTCTAGTTTTGTCACACAGTGTGCTCTACAGGAAGCCCCCATTGCAGGAGATTTGTGGGACTGCTGGCGAGGGATTCAATCAGAAATTGAGGAATGTAAATGAGCAGTGGGAATTGGAATTCTCTACCTTGACTTGTTTATTAGAGTTTGCTTGAAAAATCTCTTACTTAAACTTCCATGTTAAACAAGAAAAAAACAGAATCTATGATTTCTTGGCCTTTATTATTAAAAATAATTTGTAGTGCACTAAACTTTCTTCTTTGAAATAGTCCCTTCCCAATCCTAAAGTAGTTTTATAAGTGCAGATGCCCAGGAAAACAAATTAACAGAGATTTTGTTTCTTGTTATATCACAGGAGTATCTTCTCTCTGCTTTATGCACCTCTAAAGAATGGCTCATGCAGAGTCTAAAATGAAGAACTCTGATGCAATATTTTAACAATAAAACTGTTAAGGATAATGCTATCTATCTTTCACTACACTCCTACTACAGTATACATTTTACTAGGAATATTACATCTAGTGTAATACTTACAACAACTTTCTGAGTTTGTTGCTACTGTGCATATTTTACAGAGGAGGAAACTAAGGCTCAGAGAAATTAAGAAGCTTGGTCAGAATCACACAGTGGTTATTTAGTGGCATAATATTTGAATCTAAGTTGATATCCTGCTATGATCTATTTATTTTTCAGTTGTCCACTAATGTTGGAGCTCCTTTCCTTCTACATGTGAGATAATTTGGAAGTAGGTCATTGAGAAAAAATTATAATGTCAATGGGTAGTGCTGAAATCCACCAGCAGACTTTTCCTTAGGCTAGAGTTACTTTAAAGGCAGTTGATGTTCCTTTGGAGTTCCACAGCTCTGTCACTCCAAAATAGCCACCTCCTTGTTTGGATATCTCTCTGTCGGAAAAAGTAGAGATCAATTCCCATGCTAGGTTGAAATTTTGGAGAATGCCCTGAGGAGCTCCTCCACTCAATGCTTTTGCCTTAGGTTGCTACTCCTTTTTGTTTAAAACAGCTCTCAATACTACTCACCATTCTCATCTCTCTCCAGTAGTATTAAATTTAATTACAGTTGGCCTTCCCTATTGGAGGGTTCTACATCCATTGATTCAACCAATTGAGGATCAAAAATACTTGAAATATGTACAGACTGTTTTGCCATTATTCTATAACAATATGATGTAACAACCATTTACATAGCATTTACAGTGTATTAAGTATTATAAGTAATCTAGAGATGATTTAAAGTATACTGGAAGATGCGTATAGGTTATATACAGATATTATGCCATTTTATGTAAGGGACTTAAACATCTACAAATTTTGGTATCCACAGGAGGTCTTGGAACTAATTTGCCTTAGCTAGCAAGGGATGACTGTATTTAAGATTATTTGTTAGATGTTTGAAACTTCTATTTTATTTATTGATTATTAACTAAATAAATGAAAATTAATACTTGCTAATGTACATTCAAAAATAAAGCTTTATTTTATTTTACTAGCATGTTTAATTTTATACTGCCAGAAATATCTCACATTGACACTGCTCTCAATATAATATATTTTTTCTTTTAAATAATTTTAATTTTTTCTAATTTCCAATTTTTATTTTAAGTTCAGGGGTACATGTGCAGAATGTGCAGGTTTGTTACATAGGTAAATGTGTGCCACTGTGATTTACTGCACAGATCATCCCATCACCGAGGTATTAAGTCCAGTATCCATTAGCTATTCTTTCTGATCCTTTCCCTCCTCCCACTCCCTGCTTTCTAACAGGCCCCAGTGTGTGTTGTTCTTCCCTACTCCCATGTGTGATGGCTAATATTGAGTGTCAACTTGATTGGACTGAAGAATGCCAAGTATTGTTCCTGGGTGTGTCTGTGAGGATATTGCCAATGGAGATTAACACTTGAGTCAGTGGACTGGGAGAGTCAGACTCACCCTCAATCTGTGTGGGCACCATCTAATCAGCTGCCAATGTAGCTAGAATAAAAGCAGGTAGAGGAACATGGAAGGACTAGACTGGCAAGTCTTCCCGCCTTCATGTTTCTCCCCTTGCTGGATGCTTTCTGTCCTCGAACATCGGACTCCAAGTTCTTCAGCTTTTGGACTCTTGGACTTACACAAGTTGTTTGCTAGGGGCTCTTGGGCCTTCAGCCACAGACTGAAGGCTGCACTTTCGGCTTCCCTACTTTTGAGGTTTGGGGACTCAGATTGGCTTCCTTGCTCCTCAGCTTGCAGAGGGCCTACTGTGGGACTTTATCTTGTGATAGTGTGAGTCAATTCTCCTAATAAACTCCCCTTCATATATTCATCTATCCTATTAGTTATTTCCTTTTAGAGAACCCTGACTAATACAGATTTTCATACTGGGAGTGCTTCTGGAAGAACAGACTTTTAAGGATGGAGTTCTTTCATTGCTTTTGGGGTTTCTGGAGTTGGCTGCTTAACCTGATTAGACCCCAAAATACTAAGGACTCTACTTCTAATAGTATGAAAAACACTGATACTCCTTGGCATGAACTGTTTAGAGAGCTATGCAAAATAAATGCATTTGATACTCCTGATTCACCACTCATGAGAGGCAAGGAGTTTAGTGACTCTGTACTTAATATCTCTGACCTTATGTGGAGAACCAAGAAATATAATGAAGTTGGTTGGTTGCTTTTAAGTTCACTGGACAAAGTAATGAAAGAAAACAGTGAACTCAGGGATTCTAACTCTCAGCTCCAGAAGCACATACTGAGCCTCAAATCTTCTAAGATTGCCCTGAGTGAAAGTCTTACTTATTTCCTGTAAAGAAAGAGCTGAAACTGTGAAAAATCAGACACACGCTCTTATCATGCGATTGACCTTCAACGAAAGGTGCACACACAGCTTTGCAAGGTGTCTACTGTTAAAGTGAAGGCATTCATTGGAAATGAATGAGACCCTGGAACTTGGAATGGGGATGCGTGGGAGGGCCTTGATGAAGCTGGGAACACTGAGCTTGTAAACTCTGATGAGCCATTTTTGCCAGAGGAAACAGCTTCCCCATCCCCAGTGGTGGCAACATCCCCTCCCAGACCCACACTGCCATCAGCCTTTCCACTTCTGTCTGAGGATATTAACCCTGCACTGCCTGAGGCAACAGTGATGGCCTCCCCTGAGGCAGTTGCCAAGCAAGACAATGTTGATTCTTCCCAGGACCCACTCCCGACACCCCTGTTTGCTTCTAGACCTATAGCTAGACTAAAGCCCTGGCAGGTCCCTAGAAGTGAGGTTCAGAGTGTGACCCATGAGGAGGTGTGCTACACTCCAAAATAATGGCTTGAGTTTTCTAATTTATATAAGCAGAAATCTGGAGAACAGATATGGGAATTGATATTAAGGGTGTGGGATAATGATGGAAGGAACATAAAGCTGGATCAGATTGAATTTATTTATCTGGGTCCATGAGGCAGGGATTCTGCATTTAATATTGTAGCTTGGGGAGTTACAAAAGGTTCTGATAGTTTATTTGCTTGGTTAGCTGAAACATGGATCAAAAGATGGCCTTCTGTGACTGAGCTGGAAATGCCTGATCTCCCTTGGTTTAATGTAGAGGAAGGGATCCAAAGGCTTAGGGAGATGGAAATGCTAGAGTGGATTAGTCACTTTAGACCTACTCATCCCAGCGGTAGGGGAGGGTCCAGAAGACATACCCTTCACCAATGAAATAGATTTGTGAGGGCAGCACATGCGTCCTTGAATTCTGTATGTCAGCTCTTACAGTGGTAATTGCAGTCATGCAATTACAAAATTTAAATGCAATGGGAATAATTGGATCCCAAGGTGGGAGGGGCCAAGTGGTGGCACTCAACCGTTAAAGGGGAAGTGGGCATAGTTATCGTAATGGACAGCAGAGGCAAAGCAGCAATCAGAATAGTCTGACTCGAATAGAGCTCTGGCATTGGCTAATTAATCATAGCATTCCTAGAAGTGAAATTGATAGGAAGCCTACTGCATTCTTATTTAATTTGTATAAGCAGAAACTTCCAGGTCGAGTGGACAAAAGACTAATTTGAATTATAAAAACAGACAATCACAGCCCTTCAATCAATTTTCAGACTTGAACCAGTTTACAGACCCAGAACCCCTTGAATGAAGGGGAGGCTGGGTCCCCTTAAGGAAGGACCCCTCTACACTACCAATTTATGCTGTTAATCTTTCTCCCGTTCTTCCCCAAGGAGACCTCCAGCCTTTTACCAAGGTAACTCTACCTTGGGGGGAAAGGGGAAAGATCAGACCTTTCAGAAACAGCTGGCAGAATCCCCACATTGGCTCCCTAACTGGTAGGGTGAGAGGTATTATGGTGGGAAAGGCCCAGTGGAACCCATTAGAGCTGCCTCTAGCTAGAAAAACAGTAAATCAAAAACAATATTGCACCCCTGGAGAGACTGCAGAGATTAATGCCAAAATCAAGGACTTGAAAGATGCAGGGGTGGCGATTCCCACCACATTCCCATTTAACTCTTTTATTTGACCTGTGCAGAAGAGAGCTGGATCTTGGAGAATGACAGTGGAATATTGTAAGCTTAACCAAGTGGTGACTCCAATTGCAGCTGCTGTACCAGATGTGGTTTCATTGTCTGAACAAAGTAACACATCTCCTGGTACCCGGTATTTAGTCATTAACTTGACAAATGCCTTTTTCTCCATTCCTGTCCATTAACCCCACCAGAAGCAATTAGTTTTCAGCTGGCAAAGCTAGCAATGTACCTTCACTGTCCTACCTCAGGGGTGTATCAACTCTTTGGCTTTGTGCCATGATGTTGTTCACAGAGATCTTGGTCACTTTTTCCTTCCACAAGATATCACACTGGTCCATTACATTGATGACATTATGCTGATTGGATCTAGTGAGTGAGAAGTAGCAAACACACTGGACTTATTGGTGAGACATTTGCGTGCCAGAAGATGGGAAATAAATTCAGCCAAAATTCAGGGACCTTCTATCTCAGTAAAATTTCTATGGATTCAGTGATTTGAGACCTGTTGATACATTCCTTCTAAGGCAAAGGATAAGTTGCTGCATTTGGCCCCTCCTATAACCAAGAAGAAGACACAACACCTAGTGGGCCTATTTGGATTTTGGAGGCAACACATTCCTCATTTGGGTGTGTTACTCTGGCCCATTTATCAAGTGACCCAAAAGGCTGCCAGTTTTGAGAAGGCAGGAGAAGGCTCTCCAACAGGTCCAGGCTGCTGTGCAAGCTGCTTTGCCACTTGGGCCATATGACCCAGCAGATCCAATGGTGCTTGAGGTGTCAGTGGCAGATAGGGATGCTGTTTGGAGCCTTGGGCAGGACCCCATAGGTGAATCACAGCAGAGGCCTTTAGGATTTTGGACCAAGGCCCTGCCATCTTCTGCAGATAACTGCTCTCCTTTTGAGAGACAGCTCTTGACCTGTTACTGGGGTTTGGTAGAAACTAAATGTTTGACTATGGGTCATCAAGTAACCATGTTATGGTTATGCTGTTAATCTTTCTCCCGTTCTTCATGAACTGCCTATCATGAACTGGGTGCTTTGTGACCCATCTAGCCATAAAGTGGGGTGTGCACAGCAGCATTCCATCATTGAATGATAGTGGTCTATACATGATTGGGCTCGAGCAGGTACTGAGGACACAAGTAAGTTACACGAGAAAGTGGCTTAAATGCTCATGTTCCCCACTCCTGCCACCCTGCCTTCTCTCCCCCAGGCTGCACTGATGGCTTCATGGGGAGTTCCCTATGATAAGTTGACAGAGGAAGAGAAGACAAGGGCCTGGTTATAGATGGCTCTGCATGGTATGTAGGCACCACCTGAAAGTGGACAGCTGCAGCACTACAGCCCTGTATTAGTCTGTTCTCATGCTGTTAATAAAGACATACCTGAGGCTGGGTAATTTATAACGAAAAAGAGGTTTAATAAACTCACAGTTCTACATGGCTGGGGAGGTCCCACAATCATGGTGGAAGGCAAAGGAGAAGCAAAGACTCATCTTACATGGCGGAAGGCAAGAGAGCTTGCGCAGAGGAACTCCCATTTATAAAACCATCAGATCTCAAGAGACTTATTCACTACCAGGATAACAGTATGAGCCCTCACTAGACACCGAATCTGCTATCTCCTTGGTCTTGGACCTCCTGGCCCCCAGAAATATGAGAAACAATTTTTAAAAAAATATAAACCACCCAGGCTATGGTATTCTGTTATAGAAGCCTAACAGGACAAAGACAGATGTATACTGGGGAATGGACTAGCCTCACCCACACTGATACCAGTAGAAAAGCATCTAAAGAAAAAACAAATATTTTGATATAAGATGATGTGAAGTGGATTTAAATAAGCAGATTTTATTATTTGATTTTAACATTATATTTCATCAGCATATATTTTGTTTTTCTTTTGGTTATGGTTTTACTGGTATGAAGAATGAGCTAACAGAATGTTTTTTCAACTTACATGATTCCAGGAAAAAGGTTATCCCCAACAGTAACACTCAATAATGATGTCTCTGTCTTTAGGGGAATTCTAGCATCAGAGTGATTTAGATTTGGTTAGCTTTGGGCATACAAACTGAGATCTCCTGCAAGAATCCCAATCAGAATAGAAATTGCATATATAAAACATATTAAAGATTTTAACATTCATATAGTTATATGTTTGTATTTCAAAGGGCAAAAGCAGTCAATTCAATTAAATACTTTGTATGACAGCAAAAGTAATATATTGTTGTAAAACTATGGATACTACAGATAATCTTAAATAAGACAAAAATTCAATGATACCAAAACTCAGAGATAATCACTTTTAATATTATTACATGTATATAAAAGCATATTTTACATAAAATTATGTGCCTATTTATTTTTGATTAATATTGTCATAATATTTTTTCCTCTGTTACTCCTCGTGATCAACATTTGTGTCTGCCTTAAAATGATGCTGAGAAAGAATTCATTACAACTTGCTTAACAATTCCTACATTAGAGGATATTTGAATAGTTTCTACTTTTTTATTACTGTAAATGTTATAAATACAGTTTTGTGGATAAATATTTTCCATAACTTCTTGATGATAGACTTCCCTAAATAAATAAAAAAATTAGTAGAAATATTCTGAGATCCCTTATTAAATATGAAAAAACATGTTTTAAAATTTACCTTGATTTTTATAATTTCTGGTGCTCTTTTTAAATATAGATTCAACTTTTCATCTGTTATCTAAAAAACTTACTTTAATATTTCTTATAGTACAGGTCTGTTACCAGTGAATTATCTCAGCTTTTATTGTCCAAAAAAGTTTTAATTTTAATTTTATGTCTTAAAAAAATGTTCATTGGTAATAGAGTTTTGAACTGATGATGTTTTTCATCTTTTAGTATTTTAAAGTCATCCCATTATCTTCTGCCTTTCGTAATTTTAGATGAATTATATTGTATAATCCTTTTTTTTTTTTTTTGAAACAGAATCTCGCTGTGTCACTCAGGCTGGAGTGCAGTGGCACAATCTCGGCTCACTGCAGGCTCCGCCTCCCGGGTTCACACCATTCTCCTGCCTCAGCCTCCCGAGTAGCTAGGACTACAGGCATCTGCCACCACGCCTGGCTAATTTTTTGTATTTTTAGTAGAGACAGGGTTTCACCGTGTTAGCCAGGATGGTCTCAATCTCTTAACCTCGTAATCTACCCTCCTCGGCCTCCCAAAATGCTGGGATTACAGGTGTGAGCCACTGCACCCGGCTGTATAATCCTTCTGTTTGTTCATCTGTATATACTATATGTTTTTCCCTGGCTTCTTTCAAAATTTTATTTTGAGGGAAGGGGCCAAAATGGCTGAGTAGAAACAGCTCTGTTATGCAGCTCCTATTGAGATGAATGCAAAAGGCAAGTGATTTCTGCATTTCCAACTGAGGTACCCAGTTCATCTCATTGGGACTGACTAGGCGGTTCGTGTGACCCATAAATAGCGCAAGGAAAAGCAGGGTGGAATAACAGTTCACCTGGGAGTTTCATGGGGCAAAGGGACCTCCCTCCCCCAGCCAAGGGAGGTGGTGAGGGAATGTGCTACCCGTCTGGGGTATTCGGCTTTTCCTACGGATTTCTGCAATACACAGATCAGGAGATTCCCTTGTGAGCCTACACCACCAGTGCTTTGGGTCTCAAGCACAAAACTGGGCAGACCCATGGCAGCTGCTCCAGTCAGCAGCTGTTCAGGCAAGCGCTGAGCAGCAGGAGTTTTTACATACTTCGGTTGCTCTCGGAACTCTTGTGAGGCAGGAGAACCTTCCACTCTTTTTGAAAGGGGGCTGAAACCAGGGAACTAAACAACCTTGCTCAGTGGGTCCCACTTTCATGGAACCCCGCAAGCTAAGACCCACTGGCTTGGAATCCCTGCTGGCCAGTCATAGCAGCCTGGAGTCTGCCTAAGATGATGGAGTTCTTTGGGGGAGGGGAGGGGCAACCACCATCACCGTGGCTCTAATCATCAGTTTTCCCCTGCCAGTGCTAGGAAGGCTGGGCACTTTGGACTGAGTGGTACTCCCCACAGTGCAGCACAGTGGCTGTGGCAGATCGTAGCCACACTGATTCTTTAGGTGGGACTTGGATCCATTCCTTGTCACTGGGCAGGGCCTCCCTGCAGGAATTCCAGCACTCTAGTGAGGGGCTTATAGACAGAACTCTCATCTCCCTAGGACAGCATCCCTGGGGGAGTGGTACCTGCAGTCTCAGGTTCAGTGGACTTAATCTTTCCTGCCTGCTAGCTCTGAAGAATTCAGGTGATCTGGACAAGGGAAATTCACCTAGCACAGTGTACCAGCTATGCTAAGCAATAGCCAGTCTGCTTCCTTAAGCAGGTCCCTGATCTCAGGCCTGCTGACTGGGTGAGACCTCCCAACAGGGGTCACCAGGCACCTTATACAAGAGAGTTCTGGCTGGCATCAGGTTGGTGCCCCTCTATGACGAAGCTTCTGGAGGAAGGAGCAGGCAGCAGTCTTCACTGTTCTGCAGCCTTCACTGGTGATACCCAGGCAAACAGGGTTTGGAGTGGACCCCCAGCAAAGTGCAGTAGACCTGCAGAAGAGGGGCGTGACAGAAGAAAAGCAAACAGAAAGCAGCAACAGCAACATCAACAAAAAAGACTCCACAAAAACCCTATCCATAGGTCAACAACCTCAAAGATAAGAGGTAGATAAATCCACAAAGATGATGAAAAAACAATGCAAAAATGATGAAAATTCCAAAAGCCAAAATGCTGCTTCTCCTCCAAATGATCACGATACTTCTCCAGCAAGGGGACAGAACAGGGCTGAAGATGAGATGGATGAGCTGACAGAAGTAGGCTTCAGAAAGTGGGTAATAACAAACTTTACTGAGCTAAAGGATTATGTTCTAACCCAATGCAAAGTAGCTAAGAAACATGGTAAAGGATTACAGGAGCTATTAACTAAAATAACCAGTTTAGAGAGGAACATAAATGACCTGATGGAGTTGAAAAACACAGCACAAGAACTTCATGATACAAACACAAACTGAATTGACTGAGCGAAAGAGAAAATATCAGAGATTGAAGACTATCTTGCTGAAATAAGGCAGGCAGCAAGATTAGAGAAAAAACAGTGAAAAGGAATGAGCAAAACCTCCTAGAACTATGGGACTATGTAAAATGACCAAACCTACAACTGATTAGAGTACCTGAAAGAGACAGGGAGAATGGAATCAAGTTGGAAAACACACTTCAGGATATCATCCAGGAGAACTTCCCCAACCTAGCTAGACAGGCCAACATTGAAATTCAGGAAATCCAGAGAACTCTAATAAGGTACTCCACAAGAAAATCTACCCCAAGACACATAATCATCAGATTCACTATGGTCCAAATGACAGAAAAAAATGTTAAGGGCAGGCAGAGAGAAAGGCCAGATCACCTACAAAGGTGATCCCATCAGATTAAAAGCACACCCCTCAGTGGAAACCCCATAAGGCAGAAAAGATCGGGGGCCAATATTCAACATTCTTAAAGAAAAGAATTTCCAACCCAGAATTTTGTATCTGGCCAAACTAAGCTTCATAAGTGAAGGAGAAATAAAGTCCTTTGCACACAAGCAAATGCTGAGGTACTTCACCACCAGGTCTGCCTTACAAGAGCTTCTGAAGTAAGCACTAAACATGGAAAGGAAGAACCATTACCAGTCACTAAAAACACACTGAAGTACACAGACCAACAACACTATGAAGCAACTACATTAACAAGTTTGAAAAATTAACCAGCCAGCATCATGATGACAGGATCAAATTCACACATAACAATATTAATCTTAAATGTAAATGGGCTAAATGCCTCCAATTAAAAGACATAGAATGGCAAGCTGGATAAAAAACACAAGATCCATCAGTATGCTGTATTCAAGAGACTCATCTCATGTGCAAAGATACACATAGGCTCAAAAGAAAGAGATGGGGGACAATTTACCAAGAAAATGGAAAGCTGAAAAATGCAGCAGCTGCAATCCTAGTTTGTGAAAAAACACACTTTAAAACAACAAAAGTCAAAAAAGACAAAGAAGGGCATTACATAACAGTAAAAGGTTCAACTCAACAAGAAAAGTTAACTATCCTAAATATATATGTACTCAATTCAGGAGCACCCAGATTCGTAAAACAAGTTCTTAAAGACCTGCAAAGAGACTTAGACCCCCACACAATAATAGTGGGATACATTAATACCCCACTGCCAGTGTTAGACAGATCATCAAGACAGAAAATTAACAAAGATATTCAGGACTTGAAGTCAGCTCTGGACCAAATACACCTGATAGACATCTACAAATCTCTCCACCCCAAAACAACAGAATATACACTTTTCTCAGTGTCACATGGCACCTACTCTAAGATTAACCACATAATTGGACAAAAACACCCCTGAGCAAATGCAGAAGAACTGAAATCATAACAAACCGTCTCTCAGACCACACTGCAATCAAGTTAGAACTCAAGATTAAGAAACCCACTCAAAGCCACACGACTACCTGCAAATTGAACAACCTGCTCCTGAATGACTTCTGGGTAAATAATGCAATGAAGGCAGAAATCAAGTTATTTGGAACCAATGAGAACAACAAGACAATGTACCAGAATCCCTAAGATGTAGCTAAAGCAGTGGTAAAAGGGAAATTTATATCACTAAATGCCCATATCAAAAAGCTAGAAAGATCACAACTGACACCCTAACATCACAACTAAAAGAACTAAATAACCAAGAACAAACAAATCCCAGAGCTAGCAGAAGACAAGAAATAACCAAGCTCAGAGTGGAACTGAAGGAGATAGAGACAAAAAACCCTTCAAAAAATCAATGAATACAGGAGTTGTTTTTTTTTTTTTTTTTGAAAAAAATTAACAAAATAGATCACTAGCTAGACTAAACAAGGAAGAGAAAAGATTGACAAAAACAAGAAATGGGGAAAGGATTCCCTGTTTAATAAATGGTGCTGGGAAAACCGGCTAGCCATAAGTAGAAAGCTGAAACTCGATCCCTTCCTTACTCCTTATACGAAAATTAATTCAACATGGATTAGAGACTTAAATGTTAGACCTAAAACCATAAAAACCCTAGAAGAAAACCTAGGCAATACCATTCCGGACATAGGCATGTGCAAGGACTTCATGTCTAAAACACGAAAAGCAATGGCAACAAAAGCCAAAATTGACAAATGGGATCTAATTAAACCAAAGAGCTTCTGCACAGCAAGAGAAACTACCATCAGAGAGAACAGGCAATCTACAGAATGGGATAAAATTTTTGCAATCTACTCATCTGACAAAGGGCTAATATCCAGAACCTACAAAGAACTCAAACAAAGTTATAAGAAAAAAACAACCCCATCAAAAAGTGGTCAAAGGATATGAACAGACAGTTCTCAAAAGAAGACATTTATGCAGCCAACAGACACATGAAAAAATGCTCATCATCACTGGCCATCAGAGAAGTGCAAATCAAAACCACAATGAGATGCCATCTCACACCAGTTAGAATGGCAATCATTAAAAAATCAGGAAACAACAGGTGCTGGAGAGGATGTGGAGAAATAGGAACACTTTTGCACTGTTGGTGGGACTGTAAACTAGTTCAACCATTGTGGAAGACAGTGTGGCGATTCCTCAAGGATCTAGAACTAGAAATACCATTTGACCCAGCCATCCCATTACTGGGTATATACCCAAAGGATTGTAAATCATGCTGCTATAAAGACACATGTGCACGTATGTTCATTGCGGCACTATTCACAAAAGCAAAGATTTGGCACCAACACAAATGTCCATCAATGACAGACTGGATTAAGAAAATGTGGCACATATACTATGTGCCACATAGTATATGTGGAATACTATGCAGCCATTAAAAAGGACGAATTCGTGTCCTTTGTAGGGACATGGATGCAGCTGGAAACCATCATTCTCAGCAAATTATCACAAGAACAGAAAACCAAACACTGCATGTTCTCACTCATAGGTGGGACTTGAACAATGAGATCACTTGAACACAGGAAGGGGAACATTACACATCGGGGCCTGTTGTGGGGTGGGGGGATGGGGGAGGGATAGCATTAGGAGATATACCTAATGTAAATGATGAGTTAATGGGTGCAGCACACCAACATGGCACAAGTATACATATGTAACAGACCTGCACATTGTGCACACATACCCTAAAACATAAAGTATAATAAAAAAATAAAAAATAAAAAAAGAATAAAAAGAAAAGATTCAAATAAACACAATCAGAAATGATAAAGGGAATACCACCACTGACCCTACAGATATACAAACAACCATCAGAGAATACTATAAACAACTCTATGCAAATAAACTGGAAAATCTAGAAGAAATGAATAAATTCGTGAACACATACACCCTCCCAAGACTGAACCAGGAAGAAGCTGAATCCCTGAATAGACCAATAACTGAGGCAGTAATAAATAGCCTGCCAACCAACAACAACAACAACAAAAAAGCCCAGGTCCAGATGGATTTACAGGTGAATTCTACCAGAGGCACAAAGAGGAGCTGGTACCATTTCTTCTGAAACTATTCCAGGCAATTGTAAAGGAGGAAGTCCTCCCTAACTCATTTTATGAGGCCAGCATCAACCTGATACCAAAACCTTGCAGAGATACAACAAGAAAAGAAAACTTCAGGCCAATATTCCTGATGAAGATTGATGCAAAAATTCTCAATACAATACTGGCAAACTGAATTCAACAGCACATCAAAAGCTTTTCCACCATGATCAGGTTGGCTTCATCCCTGGGATGCAAGGCTGGTTCAATATACACAAATCAGTAAAGGTAATTCATCATATAAACAGAACTAAAGACAAAAACCACATGATTATCTCAATAGATGCAGAAAAGGCCTCCAATAAAATTCAACATGCCTTCATGATAAAAACGTTCAATAAACTAGGTATTCATGGAACATATCTAAAATAATAAGAGCCATTTATGACAAGCCCACAGCAATATCACACTGAATGGGCAAAAGGTGGAAGCATTTCCCTTGAAAACCAGCACAAGACAAGGATGCCCTCTCTCACCACTCTTATTCAACATAGTATTGCAAGTTCTAGCCAAAGCAATCAGGCAAGGGAAAAAAAATAAATCGTATTCAAATAGGAAGAGAGGAAGTCAAATTGTCTTTGCAGATAACATGATTCTGTATCTGGAAAATGCCATGAACTCAGCCTCAAATCTTCTTAAGATGATAAGCAACTTCAGCTAAGTCTCAGGATACAAAACCAATGTGCAGAAATCACAGGCATTCCTATACACCAACAACAGACAGAGAGTCAAACCATGAATGAACTGTCATTCACAATGGCCACAAAGAGAATAAAATACCTAGGAATATAGCTAACAAGGGAAGTGAAGGACTTCTTCAAGGAGAACTACAAACCAGTGCTCAAGGAAATCAGAGAGGGCACAAGCAGATGGAAAAACATTCCATGCTCATGGATAGGAAGAATCAATAATGTGAAAATGGCCATACTTCCCAAAGCAATTTATAGATTCAATACTATTCATATAAACCTACCATTGACATTCTTCACAGAATTAGAAAAAAACTATTTTAAAATTCATATGAAACAAAAAAAGAACTTTATAGCTAGGACGATCCTAAGCAAAAAGAACAAAGCTGGAGTCATCACACTACCCAACTTCAAAATACACTACAAGGCTACAGTAACCAAAAAGGCATGGTACTGATACAAAAACAGGCACATAGACCAACTGAACAAAATAGAGAAGTCAGAAATAAAACTGCACATCTACAACCTGACAAAAGCAAGCAATGGGGAAAGGATTCCCTATTTAACAAATGGTTCTGGGAGAACTGGGTAACCATATGCAGAAAAGTGAAACTGGACCCCTTGCTTACACCTTATACAAAAGTTAACGCTAGATAGATTAAAGACATAAAAGTGAAACCCCAAACTATGAACACCCTAGAAGAAAACCTTGGCAATACCATTCAAAACATAGGCATGGGCAAAGATTGTATGATGAAATCACCAAAAGCAATGGCAACAAAAGCAAAAATTGACAAATGGGATCTAATTAAACTGAAGAGCTGCTACACAGCAAAAGAAACTATCATTACAGCAGACAACCTACAGAATGGGAGAAAAATTTTGCAAAATATCCATCCAAGAAAGGTCTAATATTCAGAATCTACAAGGAACTTAAGCAATTTCCAAGAAAAGAGCAAACAAATCCATTAAAAAGTGGGCAAAAGACATGAACAGACACTTCTCGAAAAAAGACACATATGTGGCCAACAAACATGAAAAAAAGCTCAAAAAAGCTCAAACATAATCAAAACAGCGTGGCACTGGCATAAAAACAGGCACATAGACTGATGTGACAGGATAGAGAACCCAGAAAGAAATGTGTACATATACAGTGCACTCATTTTCAAAAAGGTGCCAAGAACATGTATTAGGAAATGGACAGTCTCCTCCATAAATGGTGCTGGATGTCCATATGCAGAAGAATAAAACTAGACCCAGGTGTCTTGTCATACACAAAAATCAAAACAAAATGGACTAAAGATTTAAATTTAAGGCTGCAAACTGTGAAACTACTGAAGGAAAACATTGGGGAAACACTCCAGGATATTGGTCTGGGCAATAATTTCCTGAGTAATATCCCAAAAGAACAGGCAACCAAAGCCAAAATGGGCCAATCAGGTCACGTTAAGTTAAAATCTTCTTAACGATCAAGGAAACAATCAACGAAGTGATGAGTCAACCCACAGAATGGGGGAAAATATTTGCAAACTACCCATCCGCAAGGGATTAATAACCAGAATATATAAGGAGCTGAACAACTATAGGAAAAAAAAAATCTGATTTTAAAATGAGCAAAAACTCTGAATAGACATTTCACAAAAGAAGACATAAAATGACAAACAGGCATATGAAAAGGTGCTCAACATCATTGATCATCAAAGAAATGCAAATCAAAACTACAATGAGATGTCATCTCACCCCAGTTAGAATGGCTTTTATCCAAAAAAGAGGCAATAATGAATGCTGGTAAGTATGCAGACAAAAGAGAACCCTCATACACTGTTGGAGGGGATGTAAATTAATACAGCCACTATGGAGAAAAGTATAGAAGTTCCTCAGAATACTAAAAATAGAACTATCATATGATCCAGCACTCCCAATGCTAGGTGTATATCCATATGGAAGGAAATCAGTATGCAGAAGAGATAACTACACTCTCGTGTATATTGCAATACTATTCACAATAGCCAAGATTTGGAAACAATGTATGTGTCCATCAACAGATGAATAGATAAATAAAATGTGATACATATATACAACGGAGTACTATTTAGCCACAAAAACAATCAGATCCTGTCATTTGCAACAATATGGATGGAACTGGAGGATATTATGTTAAGTGGAATAAGACAGGCACAAAAAGAGAAACTTTGCATGTTCTCACTCATTTTGGGGAGTTAAAAATGACAACAACTGAACTCAGGGAGATATAGAGTAGAATGATGGCTACCAGAAAGTGGGAAGGGTATGAGGGGTGAGGTGGGGAGAAGTGGTGATTGTTAATGGTTACAAAATTATAGTTAGATAGTTAGAATGAGTAAGAGCTAGTATTTGATAACACAACAGACTGACTACAGTCAACAGTAATTTATTGCACATTTTAATATAACTAAAAAAGTATAATTGGATTGTTTGCAACACAAAGAAAGGATAAACATTTTAGATGATGATACCCCATTTATCCTGATGTGATTATTACACGATATGCCTGTATGAAAATATCTCATGTATGCCATATATATACCTACTATGCACCCACAATATTTACAAATAAAAAATACATCCTGAATTCCAAAAGATTACCAATGTCATGGAGCTTTCCTTCTATGTTTTCTTCTAGTAATTTTACAGTTTCAGGTTTTATGTTTCAGTTCTTAATCCATTTTGAGTTGAGTTTTGTATATGCTATGAATTGAGGATCTAATTCTATTCTTTTGCATGTAGATATTCAGCTTTCCCAGCACCATTTATTTTCCCATTGTGTTTTCTAGGCATCTTTGTTCAAAATCAATTGACCATAAATGTGTAGATTTATTTCAGGCTCTCTTTTCTGTTCCATTGGTCTATGTGTCTGTTTCTATGCCAGCATCATACTGTTTCTATTATTATAGCTTTATAGTAGATTTCAGATCAAGTAGTGTGATGTCTCTGGGTTTGCTCATTTTGTTCAAGATGGCTTTCTTTATTTGAGGTCTTTTGTGGTTCTATGTAAATTTTAACATTGTTTTTCTATTTCTGTGAAAAATGTCATTGGAATTTTGACAGGGATGGTGTTGAATCTGTAGATCCCTTTGTGTAGCAGGGACATTTTGACAATATTAACCATATGGATTGCCCTGGAGCCTAGGTGCTTAAGGCCAGCCTAGAAGATGAGCATGCAAGTGGCGGCTTGGAGATTAGGTCCATGTGGGCTAGCCTGAGTCCTGGGGCTTTGGGGTCATCCTGGAACCTGGGTCCATAGTGACAGTCATGATGCCTGTCTCCATGGGGGCTCACCCAGCACTGAGGTCTACTGGGACAGTACTGGGAGGATCTATACCCTTGGTCTGCTGGTCTGGTCTGGAGGGTGGGTTCACTGGGATTGATTTGGCACTGGGAAGGCCTTGAGACTGTGCCCATAGGGCCTGGCCTGGTGTTGGGTAAATTTGGAGCCTATATCCACAAAATACTGTCTGGAGACTGTCCACAGGTGCTGGCCTCATGACTTAGGCTGTGGAGATCAGCCTGGTGCTGAGGATGGCCTGAAACCTGGGGAAATGGGGGCCAACTTAATGCTGGGAGTGGTTTAGAACTCAGGGTTGCCATGGCAGGCTGGCCTGTGACAGGTCTGAAGCCTGAGTCCACTTGGCAGGCTTGGAGCCTGGGGCTGTTTGTTCCAACCTGGTACTGGGGCATGCCCAGAGGCTCAGTGGAGGAGCCTAGCGTCTGGGGCTATGGGGACCTCCTGGCATTGGGTTTTAGTGGGTCTGGTGTTAGGGTTTGTGACAAATTCCAGTGCTCATTTCCTTCTCCCAAACAAAGCTACCTCTTTCCAAACTATGTTGACTGAGTTTTGGGGGAGAAGTGACATGGGTAGTGTAAAACTGTCCTTCCTATGCCCTTCAATGTGTCTTTTCTTATTTCTGTTTTGTACCTAGTGCTATGATCTCTCACCTGGTTTTCTCAGCTCTTGTGAAGACATTTTTGTGTGTGGGTAGTTGTTCAAATTGATGTTTCTGTGGTGGGCTGAGTGCCGGAAAGTCCTATTCTGCCATCTTGCTGACTTACGCCTCCTAGGAGTTTTTAAAATTTTTTTTAATTATAGTACATTTTTGAGTCAGAGTCTCTTAACCACAGTTTCATACCCTCCACAGGTTTTTCAAGTGGCACAAATTAATTTTGCCAAAAGGAATATACATCTTCTCTTAAAGGAGCATATTTTAACCAAATTAATTCTATAAATAGCAGGTCAATTTTAAGGCTTCTTTATATAGACAACATTTTTTCCCCAAAACCACATAAAGAGTTTTGCATTTCCATTCTCCTCAGTTACCTATGACTATGTAACAAACTTCTTCATAACTTAGTGGTTTAGAATGACAACAATTCATTATGATGATTACATGTATTGTTTGTGCAGTTCTTTTGCTCTTTGTAGTGTTAGCTGGGCTCAGTTATGTGACTGTGTTCAGGTAGTGCCTGGTCTAATATATAAGGTTCATGAGGGCTTCTTTCTCATCTCTGGAACTTGATGCTGCTTGTCACCTGGGGGGCATCAATTTTACTCCATGTGGGATCTCGCTCCACATGGCAGTTTGTTCTCTAGGGCCTTGCCACATGTCTCTTGTCTCCAGCATGACAGCTGAGAGTTTCTTACAGCATGGCAACTAGGTTCCAATGGAATAAAACAATGAACTACCACTGAAGTCCCAGGCCCAGAACTGGCACAATGGAACTTCTGCTATATTATATTGGTCAAAGAAAGTCAAAAACTCGCCTTGCTTCAAGAGAAGGGAAGCTAGTCTCTAACACTTTATGAGAGTAACAGTATGCAAGTACAGAGAAAGGAATAATTTTCATGAACATATTTGTAGACTCTCTAACACAATTCATCCACTAGCCACAACAACTCACATTCCTTCCATATGCAAAGTGCATTCAATGTCATTTTCAACAATATCATACCACTGTAGCATTAGCTCAAAGTCCAGGGACTCATCATCTAAAATTAGCTCAGATGAGGATGAGGATACTTAGGTGCAGTTTGTCAATTGCAGCTGCTCGGGTATAGTTTCTCTCACACAAGAAAACTGTAAATTAAAAATGCACATTATCTGTCCCCCAACATACAAAGGTGAGATAAGAACAGGAAAATTACAATAGACACATCCATCCAAAGGAGGGAATGGAAGGCACACAGTGGTCACTGGTCTATTGCAATTCTGAAATCCACCCAGCTACATTATGTCAGGACCCCATACTCTGGGGAACCTTATAGATTTTCTACTAATCAAATTATAATCTACTCCATTAAACAAAAGCTTCACCTACAATTCTTTTCTTAACAGGTTTTTTCCAAACTGGGCCATGAGCCGAAGTGCTGTGGAACAATGGCCTTATGAATTTTTAAAGCCCCTTTGTCCAGCTGAAAGAGGATTTTTGAGGCACCGCACTAAATTATTCAGCCTCACTTTTGATTTGATCTGAATCCCGAGGCCACAGTTTACTGGTCGCATCCTGAATTTAATGTTGTCCCCATGTTTCCTTCAAACTAAAGTCTCTTAGCAATTGAAGAGACTGTCTTAAGCTCTATATTTTATCCTTATCAAAAACTTTAACAGTTTTTTCATTAGCCTATCTTTCTTTTGCAGTACATTATACAGGGCTAAGATAAGTCAATTGGCATCTTCAACATTCTTTCTGAAAATTTAGCCAAATACATAAGTTCATTGGATTCCTTGCTGCAGACAAGAGTATTGTCAAATACTCTAACAATGCATAACTGATTTCCCTTCGCCAGTCTCCAACAGCATTTTCCTTACTGCTCTTCCAACCTCTACCCTCTGCTCAGTCTCAAGGCTAATGTCACATGTCTAATTTTTTTTTTTTGGCAAGACCCCAGACTAGATACAAATGTCTATCCCTGTTACTTATTGATAGGTAGCACACCACCCTTAAACTTAGTGTATGAAACAACAGCTATTTACTGCTTCTTATGATTCTGCAGGTTGGTTGGTGATACTTATGTTCCATTAATGTCAGCTGGAATCACTCATGTTGTTGCATGGGCTGGGCTGGAAGGTACAAGATAGCTACTCTTGCATTTCTGAGGACTCAGTATTGACTGTCATTGAGGATTCAATTCTACCCAATATGTCTTCTCTCTATGTGGCAGCTTATCCTCCTCATTCTCTAGGGCCTTTCCACATATCCTCTTTCTCCAGCAGGCTAGCCTAGACTTTCTTATAGCATAACATCCGGGTTTCAAGAGAACAAAGGTGAAATCTGTCCCTGAAGGTGGAGGCCTGGAACTGGGAAAGTCACTAGCTAGCCTACATTCAAGGGAGAGGGAAATAGACTACTTTTTAATGGGAGAAGTGGGACCAGCATGCATATGCTTATGAATATTGAGGAAAATTGATAATTGCTGGTAACCATATTTGGGGACTGTCTAGTACACATTCTTTAGCATGTAGCCAACGAAGAAGGATTTCGAATTTTCAAATTTCAAGTTCAACCTTTCAAAATATCCGAACGTATAATCTAACATTGTGCTTCCAGATAGAAAGGGATCCATTACATGCACATAAATGCCTTTAGGTAAAGCTTACAATATGCCTAAAATTATTCCTTGAGATTGAAGTTTTAAATACACAAAGCAAGGAGGTATGAAAGTTTGCATTTGACCTGGGAATTCAGTCAAAATCTGGTTTTCAACTTGGACTTTGGCTGCAGCCCTTGGAAGGCTAAACAGCCTCTTGCCTACTTTAACATCACATGAAAGATTGTGCAATTACTTAGGTTGCCATTATATATACTTAGTGTAATAACAATGGTAATACAAATAATAGTACAATAACAGTAAGATAGATTATTGGGATTTATAGCTAATTTCTTGATATTCACTTTCAAATATAGATAAGCATTTTGAGTGTAACATGAGGTTAAAATCTTGTTGTGTGCTTTATTTGTTGAAATTCTAACAGTCAATTGTACTATAAATGTGTATTTTTATTGCAGAAGTAAAATTCTATAATAATTAATGATGGCTGTAAAAGCCATTTCTATGTATAGAACAGTTATTAAGAATTTTCTGAGTTAAATGAATAAGGAAAAAGGTTGACAGTTATTATAAACACTATGAAAATGCATGAGGAAAATAACATTAGAAAGAATACATTTTCTTTTTTGTCTAATAATTACTTATACAATTTGAATA
Source organism: Papio anubis (assembly GCF_008728515.1). NCBI lineage: Eukaryota > Metazoa > Chordata > Mammalia > Primates > Cercopithecidae > Papio > Papio anubis. The sequence continues at coordinate 134,295,211 of NC_044996.1, forward strand.
ATAATAAAAGACTGAAAAAGAGATTAGATTACATATTAATTCAAATTTAGCATAAATGTTTGGTGTGTGAACAATTATAACACCAAATAAAATAAACTTTTAAAAACTTAAAGTTTAAGAATTTAAAATATGGCTATTTACCTCCATTTAGGCAAAACATTTAAAGAAAGCCTTATTGATAATTCATTACATCTTGGGAGTATGATTTAAAAGGTGAATGTCAATTTTGCCACCTCAAACTATCATAAGCAGAAAAAAAACTAAATGATAAACTATAAATTAATTTAACAAATAACTTTTGATCCTGATATAATAAAGGATGTAAAGAATACAAAGAATAAATGTTACAGAAAAATGAGATATCTTTATCTCATTTTGTTCCTACCATCAAACTTCAAAATAAGAGACTTTAAAATCATACATTTGGGAAGACAATTCCTTATAGATTTAAGTTTTCAGAGCCTAAAACTTTAAAAGAAAAATCCTATTTAAATTATCTCTACAGAGTCAATCTTTTTAGGGATTTAAGAGAAAGGATTATTGAGTTCCCTCAATTTTAACATTTTTAAAATCCTAGGTACAAAGTTTCATCTAGAAATATGTTACTGAAAAAAATACTGAATTATATTCTGCTATCCACAAGAAGTCTAGATATATTACTGAATATATGACCTCTGCATCTTGTAAATTTGACAATTGATAATTCAGAAATTAGCAGAAGTTTCTTTAAAGTTTAACTATTTGGTGGATCAATATGAATTTAATTGTTTTTCTGCTTTACTTGCTTACCAAGGGATTTCTAGGTTTTACATAACCATTAACATACCGCAGCTGGTTGATAAAATATGAAATGGAAAATTATTGAGTAAAATTATAATTGTTCTTAAGAATCTAACAAACATATTGAAAGTTATACAGAGATCCACAATTATACAATGTCTTGTCCACTCTTTTTGGTTGTGCATTCAGAAAATAATTATAGTACAGCAGAAAGGTAGTGAGACACTTTCATCATTCTTCAGCAAGAAACAGACTTCATGTCATACAAGAGATTTCGGAATGTTATTTTATATAGAGATTCAAGCTATTTTAGAACTGCCTTACCATGTGTTTTACAAGATGTCCAAGCATGATGGAGGAAGCACTGCTACATACTTAAAAAGGCAGCTTAAATACAAGAAAGCTTTTATACCATATTTTGTAGATAATAATAGCATTGTAGAACTTAATAACAACTGATGATTGCATGTAGAGAAAGTCGTAAAGTTGCTTGAACTTGTTGAAAAAATAACATTGTGCCTGGAGAATGAAAGTGTTTCTTACATGATAGCTGATGGAAATACACTTCTATCATTTCTTTCCAGTCAAAATGCTAAGAGTGTTATCCAGGCGATGAAAGCTAAAATACAGATGGAAATTCAGGGAAGATTTTATCTTGAAAGCCAATAACTTAGTTCCAAAGCTAATTATTTTTCCCTATTCCAGACTCAAGATTTAGAAATAACATTTTTTCAAGTTCTTGTTTTAAGTAGCAAATGCATGAAAAGTATTAGAAATAAACAATATAATGGGAAATAAATTGTATTTTTGCTTCTGAAAATGTTCAGAAAGCTTCTTCTTTGAGCAGTGTATAACATTTCCATTTGTGGAATTGCTATAATGCATTTGCATTATCACCATCAGCCAACCATCAAGACTAGGAGTTAAAAAGGAGGTAAGTCTTTACCTTAGCAATTCACTATTAGAGAGGAAGGAAAGCATAATAATTTGGTGACAACATTACCATCAGTATCTTACATTGACAAAGCTATCCAAAAATTTTTCTGTTTCTCTACCAACTTCAGTAAAAAGCAGGAGACTATTTAGTATAATGGGAACAAACCAGTGTTAAGAAAATTATTGTTCTTGCACTATATTAGCATATAAATATTGATATCATTATTATTGATTAATAATTATATTGTTAATTAGTATATTATCATTATCATTGCACTATATTGAACATTTAAAATCTAATCACTCAATTTTTAATGATAAAATTATAAATTTCCCCAAAAGGTAATATGATGATAGTGAGATATTCAGCTTTAGATAAATGTTGATTTTTAAAAGTTGACCATTTGATATTTTGCAAGATGTGTATTTGGGACATCTCTAGCAAAAAGCTAATCATGAAGATATCATGGGGCATGGAGCAGAGAACTTAGTTACTCAGGTAGAGAATCATAAGTCAGGAATCCAAAAAACACTGAATATAAGGGTGCAAACCAGAGTAAGATAGCAGCAAGGTCACTATATATATGTACTACATGATGTCGAGTACCTGAACCATACCAATAATTTTTCTAATCAACAGTCCTGTGGGCCTGAGTGGTTTCAGAGCCTGAATAGAATCCAAAAAGTATTTCGGAGACAGTATCAGTTATCTATCGTTGCACAATAAACCATCCCAAAACGTAGTGACTTAAAGCAACAATTACTTAATAGGTGAAACTCAAGATTCTGTGGGCCAGCAATTTAGCCTAGGTCAGCTGGGCATCTCTGCTTTTGAAGGTCAGTTGGCTGGCTATTGGTTCGGGCATGTCAGCTCTCCCCTCTGTGTGGTCTCTCATCCTCCAGTAGTCTAGCTTGTGCTTGTTCACATATTAGCTAATAGAAGTCCAAGAAAGAGTGGAAATATACAAAATCTCAAAACTGGCTCACTCTCATTTTCACCAAGTTCTACCAGCCCAAGAAAGTTCCAAAGCCAGTCCAGAGCAAAGGGTAGAGAAATAGATTTCTCCACTCAATGATAGGAGCTACGAAGTCACATTAAAAAGGACCTAGACACAGGGAGGGGTAAAGCATTGTAGTCATTTTTTGTATTTAATCTACCACAAATTCATTGGCTCCAAATGTGGGGACTAGAGGGATTTGTGATCACAGATGGCCAGGTAGTTCTGTGTAAGATAGCAATATTTAAATAGATTTCTTCACAGGGTAGTTGGAATTCATTTTGGGCCAAAAAATACTTTCAAATCGTTATTTAGTTGATCCCTTCAATTATGAAATCATCTTACTCGTGCTTTTGAAACTCTTCTCTGGTAATTAGTTTATTTCAACATCAAAAGTGCTATACTGAGCATGTGTTGTTATACTTATTTTCCCTTTGAGGAAACAGAAACCAGAGCAGTGGTCCTTAAAGTTTGCATTAGAATCACTTTGAGGTCTGATATTACAGGTGGCTTGTGCCTAGCTCTTTGGGAGGCCAAGGCAGGCGGATCACCTGAAGTCAGGAGTTTGAGACCAGCCTGGCCAACATGGGAAACCTCATCTCTACTAAAAATACAAAAATTAACTGGGCGTGGTGGTGGGCACCTGTAATCCCAGCTACTCCAGAGGCTGAGACAGAATTGCTTGAACCTGGGAAGCGAAGGTTGAAGTGAGCAAAGATTGTGCCACTGCACTTCAGCCTGGGTGACAGAGCTAGACTCTGTCTCAAAAACAAGCAAAAAAATCACTTTGAGAGGCTGTTAAAAATAGCAGTAACGGGGTTATACCCCAGAACAGTTGTATTAACATTTTGAATTGCGAGCAATAGAAATTGACTTTTGATAATTTAAGCAAATAGCAAGAGTATTGGCAAGTCAATAGTCGTTAACAGAATCACCAGGAAGACAAGAATGGGGCACAGAAAATGAGCATTGGTGAGGGAGGGTAAGGAAGTTTCTGGTGAGGACATGACTATGGCCACCGCCAAAAGCTGTACTCAGTAGCCAGCACCACTGGTGCTAGAAATTTCAAACCCTGGGCAGTACCACTGACCCTTCCCTATTGCCACAGCTGTTCTGGAGACTGACTGCTATTGCCATTGCCAGACAATGCCAAAAAGTTTAGTTTTCCATTACATTGACTTCTTTGTGTCACTTGCTCCAGATTCAACCTCTCGAGCAGGAGCATCTGATTGGTAGAGTCCTAACTGCAAAGGAAACTTGGATGAGCATATTCCCTTTTCAGCTTACATGCTAGAAGTAAGCTCTTCTAGCATTTAAGAGGGTCTGCTCTGCTCTTTTCTAAAACTTGTGTGCTAGGGAATTGCTCAAACATAGGAGGATGGTTCAGATCCTGGACAGTAAAAAAATCATAAGTGACTAGTGTCCACTCTACTCTTAGTAAAAATCTTGGTTGGAAAATGTAGCACACCTTATGTGTGCTTGCTCTTATTACCTCAGCTCTCACCTTCACACATCATCAAAGGCTATTTTACTGCAAAAACCATGGTTCTACCTAAAACTTTGTTCTGACAAAACTGTTTGTTTGGTCATGGAAGTGCTTGGCCTGCCCAACAGCAAGCCAGAAATGCTATAGAGTTTATGGGCTCGTAAGCAGCCCTTCACCCGAGAATGGATGAGTTGGTAGTTCAATACTGCAACTTCCTCGCACCTCAGCTGTGATTATTCTGAGACATGTTCTTATACTAGCCACTGGAGTCCCCGAGGGAGATTGAGATCCAGTTTCTCACAGTGGTAACTGCCCTCAATAAACTCCATAATGGCTTTCTTCCCTTCTCTGTCTCACTTGCACACTCCTCTACCAATGTTTCCTGACATCCCAAGTATAACACTGGCACTTGAAATTTTGTCTTCGGTTCAGTTTCTGGGGAAATCCAATTTAAATGGTGGATACTTTGGTATTCAAATTATTTAAAAATGATTTATGTGATCCCAAATGTGTTTACTACCAAAAGTTTGAGGATCAGTTGCAGTGACAAATGGAAAAGATTGCCCAAGATCTCATTAATGGTGTGGGTTCTACACACAACCTTAAATCCATGTCTTTCCTTCTGGTTCTTGGGTCAGTTCTCTCCCCATTAAATTGCACTAATGGCAATAAAGGAAAGACTTCTACTTCCAGATGACTTTATGTGAGGGGAGATTTGTGAAACAGCCAATATAATCATGCCCAGATTTCAAGGAATAGAAAATGTCACTATTGACTTATTCTTTTTAAAAATATAACAGTAGTCTTTCTTTTGTCTCTTTCTGTTAATGTTTCTGCCTTTGCAAATTCTTTGCCCATAATTCACTTCCAATATTGTTGTTTTGATTGACAACTTTATTTCCAGTTTTGAAAAGTTAAAAGAGACAAATGCAAAATGGAATACCCATCAAAGCATGAGCATTTATTTTAAAAAACAGAACATTTGCATGATAATGTTCAAAAAAAGAATTGCACTTGTTATTGTTGTAACCTACTGCTAACAACTTGTCTTTGTAAATGGTATTATGCACCAATATTTTTGAGGGGGGAAACAAAGCCAAAATGAAATACATACTGATGGCCTACAATGATTTACAGTGTACTATAATAATAATAAACCTTTAATAAATAAAACTGAAATGAAGTAGAGGTAAATAATTAGAAATCAAATATGATTAAAAAAATAACTAACTTAGGATGTATCCTGAAAGTATCAAGAGAATATGTTTAGGGTTGTTCTTCTTGCACATCAGCTGAATAGGGAAAGTGAACTAAAATCTTCAACAGGAATGGATACTCAATCATTTGGCTTAGTTATTTCTATTAGACTATTTTTTTTCTTCAGATATTTTAACCAACTTCCCAGGAATTTTCACTTATTTAAACCATGTCCTCAATTGTTTGTCTAAGGGTTTTTTGTGGGTTTTTTTTGGCAAATGTTTTATGGCACTAGGATATACATTTCCCATGTTTTGTGGGTTTGTAACCAGTGCCAGGACTTACCAATAATTTGATCTTTGGCCATAATCATATAATTTCTCAGACCTTTGGGTTTTGTCTTTAAAATGACCACATACGTGATAGTTTTCATTTCACAATGAAAATGTGCAAACCAATGAGATAATATCTGTGCAAACCCTTCATAATGTACCTATACATATAAGCATTATTGTTTGATTATGGATTAGCATTTTTCCCTGGCTGAAGTATCAAATGCATAGTTAGATTTTAGACTATGGGGTTTGATAGTCCTGGGGAAAATATTGATTCTTCTAACCAATAGCTGTGTGATCTTAGGGAAATTCTTTAACATCCCTTAGCCTCACTGTCCTCATCTGGAAAGTGGAGGTGATAATGCTATTCTGAGAACACAGTAAGTGTTCAAACAGCAGAGGATATTAGTGATGATTATGATGATGCTGATCTGCCACAATTGGGACATATTCTGCCTTTAATTTGGGACTTTTTTCTCCATAACGGACTTTTTCTACCTTTTGCTACCTTCAGTCTTTACTATTTCTCAGATCATTTTTCTTAGATAATTATATTCAAAATCCTATAACAACATTCAGGGACAAGAGTATCCACCTAAAGACCTTCTATAGACCATTAGCTTAATATATTAGCACTGGCCATCACTTTGTACTTCTACAAGGGTATAAAAAATAGTGATGCCCCCTATTCTCAAAGTTCTCTGTTAGTTCATTATTATCAGATGCATCAGTCAGATTGGCTACAACACTTCTGAGTTTTCAGGTGATTATAAAAAACTACCCTAAAACTTAGAAATCTACATTTCACTGATGTGGTTCTGCTCCAATTGTCTTTTATCCTCTCTGTACCAGTGGGTTAATTTGGGGCACATAATTCTTACAGCAATGATAAAGTGCAGGAAATCAAGTGGAAATATGTATGATATCTTAAGGTCTAAGCTCAGATCCATCATGGCTGCCCCCATTACATTGGCCAAAGCGAGTCACATAGTTAAGACCAAAGTTAAGTGGGAAAAGGAAGCATAGTCTATTCCTTTAGTAGGAGTTATATTAAAATCACGTGGAAAAGAAATTGGATACAGTGAAGGGTGAAGAATCAGGGTCAGTAACGGAAATCAACCATAGTAATAAAAGATTAAACTAAAATCCTTGAGAAAAGAGTTCAAGCCTTGCACACCAAGGAATCAGTGTCCCTAAACAAAAGCCTCGTGCAATGATTCGTTGGTCCATTCAAAAACATTGCAATAGAGCTAAGAATATGAAGCCTTGATGAAAGACACCTCCCTCCATATAAACAAAATCAGTGAAGAGTTATAGGGATTATAATCATAGCCTATATAGGTTATAGTAGGGCTAAAAAAGAGGAAGTGGTAGGCACATGTAATACATACCAAATAAGTATTGAATGAATGAATGAAGGAAGAAATGCCTATTCATGCTGCTAAGTTTTAAGAAAACAGTTGTGAAGATATTAGGCGAGCAGGAATACCCAGGCAATGGAGGAAAGGGTAGTAATAACTATTCATCATCTTTTTACCATTTCATAAGAGACCTGAAATTCCTTTTCATATATGGAAAATCCCTACACATGAAGCCTACCACTGAGTTTTCCTAACACTATAGGAGCAAATACCAGGTATTCCCTTTCCCAGTCTCTTTTGCTACTGGAGTGTGGTCACATCCTTTCCAATCAGTTGCACCCTCTCTGGACTCTGCAATTAATAAACAAAGAAGCAAGGCCTATAGGAAATTTATCCATGTGCAGAGAATACTACTCTATTTTCCAGGAGTAGCAATGGCCACAACTTCAAGCTATAATATAGTGGCCAGCATTGGTGGTGGTGGCTGTGCAATTCATTGTGTCTGTGTGTAGTGACAGCAATAACTATGTCTTCAAGAGGGCAGTTATGAAATGTTATTTTGGGCATTAATCATTACTTCAAACTTCTCTGGCTCTCCTGGAAAATTCTAGTATTGTTTAAATAAGTTCATTTTCTGCCTCAATTAGTCAGAATTTGTTTTTATTCTTGCAGCTAAAACTGACTTATCAGAGGGCTTGACCAGAAATTGAGGGAAAAGTCAAAGCTGGTAATCAGGCAAAGTAAGATAATAAATGAAATTAAGCTGAGCTATTAAAATCTCTGGCAAGTGATGAGTGAGCTGGAAGAATCCTAACAACCAATGGCAGAAGTACTTGTCAATCCTCACCTTCTATCACAACCAATAACTTATATCAATGTTTGGCAGCTTTGCCTGCACTTTGAAATACCTGAGGACTATTTAAAAATCCCAAAGTCCAGGTCACACCCCATAACACTTATATTAGACTCTTAGATAAAAGTATTTTTAAAAGCTCTCCAGGTGGTTAAATATTCAGCCAAAATGTAGCCAAGGCTGAAATAGGATTTGAGGAAGCTAAAACCTTAGACAGAAAATGAAACAGGTACACCTGACTGGAATAAGGAATTAAAAAGACAAATCAGGAGAGGGGTGCACCCAAGATGGTCAAATAGGAACAGCTCCAGCCTCCAGCTCCCAGCATGAGCAACACAGAAGACAGGTGATTTCTGCATTTTCAACTGAGGTACCAGGTTCATCTCACTGGGGCGTGTCGGACAGTTGACACTGGTCCATGGGTGCAGCCTGACCAGCGAGAGCTGAAGCAGGGCTAGGCATCACCTCACCTGGGAAGCACAAGGGGGAAGGGAATTCCTTTTCCTAGCCAAAGGAAATTGAGACACACAGCACCTGGAAAATCGGGTAACTCCCACCCTAATACTGCGCTTTACCGAGGGTCTTAGCAAACGGCACACCAGGAGATTACATCCCACACCTGGCCCTGGAGGGTCCCACGCCCACGGAGCCTCCCTCATTGCTAGCACAGCAGTCTCAGATCTAACTGCAAGGTGGCAGCGAGGCTGGGGGAGGGGCGCCCGCCATTGCTGAGGCTTAAGTAGGTAAACAAAGCTGCCTGGAAGCTCGAAGTGGGTGGAGCCCACCACAGCTCAAGGAGGCCGGTCTGCCTCTGTAGACTCCACCTCTGGGGACAGGGCATAGCTAAACAAAAAGCAGCAGAAACCTCGGTAGAGGTAAATGTCCCTGTCTGACAGCTTTGAAGAGTGCAGTGGATCTCCCAGCACGGAGGTTGAGATCTGAGAACGGACAGAATGCCTGCTCAAGTGGGTCCCTGACTCCTGAGTAGCTTAACTGGGAGACATCCCCCACTAGGTGCAGACCAACACCTCACACCTCACACGGCTGGGTACACCCCTAAGACGAAGGTTCCAGAGCAAGAACCAGACGGCAACTCTCGCTGTTCAGCAATATTCTACCTTCTGCAGCCTCCACTGCTGATACCCAGGCAAACAGGGTCTGGGTAGACCTCAGTAAACTGGCAACAGACCTGCAGCTCGGTCCTGACTGTTAGAAGGAAAACTAACAAACAGAGACACCCACACCAAAACCCTATCCAATGCGTCACCATCATCAAAGACCAAGGAGGCAGATAAAACCACAAAGATGGGGAAAAAGCAGGGCAGAAAAACTGGAAATTCAAAAATCCAGAGGTGCATCTCTCCCTCCAAAGGAGGCATGGCTCATAAGCCAGCAATGGAACTAAGCTGGATGGAGAATGACTTTGATGAGTTGAGAAGAAGAAGGGCTTCAGTCCATCAGAGCTTCTCAGAGCCCAAAAAGGAAGAATTATGTACCCAGCGCCAAAGAAACTAAAAATCTTGAAAAAAGAATGGAAGAATGGATAACAAAGAATAATCAATGCAGAGGCCATAAGCGAACTGACAGAGATAAAACCATGACCACAATCGTGACAAATGCACAAACTTTAATGTGCATTTCGATCCAACTGGAAGAAAAGAGTATCAGCGATTGAGGATCAAATGAATGAGAGAAAGGCGAGAAAGAAGTCTAAAAGAAAAGAGGAAAAGGAAATAGAACAAAGCCTTGAAGAAGTATGGGATTATGTGAAAAGACCAAATCACGTCTGATTGGGGTGCCGCAGAGTGAGGGAAAATGGAACCAGTTGGAAAACACTCTTCAGGATATCATCCAGGAGAACACAACCTAGTAAGGCAGGCCAACATTAAATTCCAGGAAATAAGAAACGCCACAAAGATACTCCTCGAGAAGAGCAACTCAAAGGCACATAATTGTCAGATTCAAAGTTGAAATGAAGGAGAAAAACTGTTAAGGGCAGCCAGAGATGGAGGTTGGGTTACCCACAAAGGGAGGAAGCCAATCAGACTAATATTGAATCTCTCAGCGAAACTCTATGAGCCAGAAGAGAGTGGGGGCTGATATTCAATATTCTTCAAGAAAAAGAATTTCAATCCAGAATTTCCATACCCAGCCAAACTAAGTTTCATAAGTGAAGGAAAATAAAATCCTTTACAGACAAGCAAATACTTGAGATTTTGTCACCACAGACCTGCCCTGCAAAGAGATCCTGAAGGAAGCACTAAACATGGAGAAAGGAACAACAGGTACCAGCCATTGCACAAACATGCCAAAATAAAGTCCGCCGATGCTGGAAGAAACTGCATCAACTAACGAGCAAAATAACCTGCTAACATGTAATGACAGGATCAAGTTAACACATAACAATATTAACCTTAAATGTAAATGGACTAAATGGTGCAATTAAAAGACACAGACTGGCAAATTGGATAAAGAGTCAAGACCCATCAGTTTGCTGTATTCAGGAGACCCATCTCACATGCAGAGATACACACAGGCTCAAAATAAAAGGGATGGAGGAAGATGTACCAAGCAAATGGAAAACAAAAAAAGCAGGGCTTGCACAATCCTAGTCTCTAATAAAACAGACTTTTAAAACCATCAAGATCAGAAGAGAGGCAGAAGAAGACCATTACATAATGGTAAAGGGATCGAATTCATCAGGGAAAGAGCTAACTATCATGCAATATATATGCACCCAATACAGGAGCACCCAGATTCATAAAAGCAAGTCATAGAGACTTACAAAGAGACTTAGACTCCCATACAATAATAATAGGAGACTTTAACACTCCACTGTCATTAGACAGATCAACAAGACAGAAAGTTAACAAGGATATCCAGGAATTGAACTCAACTCTGCACCAAGCAGACCTAATAGACATCTACAGAACTCTCCACCACAAATCAAGAGAATATACATTCTTCCTCAGCACCACATTGCACTTATTCAAAATTGACCACATGGTTGGAAGTAAAATACTCCTCAGCAAATGTACAAGAACAGCAAAGAGTATAACAAACTGTCTCTCAGACCACAGTACGAAATCAAACTAGAGAACTCAGGATTAAGACTTTGACTCAAAACCGCTCAACTACATGGAAACTGAACAGCCTGCTCTGAATGACTACTGGGTACATAACAGAAATGAAGGCAGAAATAAAGATGTTCTTTGAAACCAGTGAGAAAAAGAAAGACACAACATACCAGAATCTCTGGGGCAATTTAAAGCAGTGTGTGTAGAAGGAAATTTATAGCACTAAATGTCCACAAAGAAAAGCAGGAAAAGATCTAAAATTGACACTAACATCACAATTAAAAGAACTAGAGAAGCAAGAGCAAACACATTCAAAGCTAGCAGAAGACAAGAAATAACTAAGATCAGAGCAAGAACTGAAGGAGATAGGGACACAAAAACCCTCAAAAATCAATGAATCCAGGGCTGGTTTGAAAAGATCAACAAAATTAGACAGCTAGCAGAAAATAAAGAATGAAAGAGAGAAAGAATCAAATAGATGCAATAAAAAATGATAAAGGGATATTACCACCAACCCACAGAAATACAAACTACCATCAGAATACTATAAACACCTCATGGAAATAAACTAGAAAACCTGAAGAAATGGATAATTTCCTGGACATAGCACTCTCCCAAGACTAAACCGGGAAGAGTTGAATCCCTGAATAGACAAAATACTAGGCTCTGAAATTGAGACAATAATTAATAGCCTACCAATCAAAAAAGTCAGGACAGATGGATTCACAGCGAATTCTACCAGGATACAAGGAGGGAGTTGGTACCATTCCTTCTGAAACTATTCCAATCAATAGAAAAAGAGAGAATCACCCTAACTCATTTATGAGGCCAACATCATCCCTGATACCAAGCCTGACAGAGATACAACAAAAAAGAAAATTTTAGACCAATATCCCTGATGAACATCTATGCAAAAATCCTCGATGAAATACTGGCAAAACCGAATCCAGCAGCACATCAAAAGCTTATCCACCATGATCAAAGTGGGCTTCATCCCTGGGATGCAAGGCTTGTTCAACATATGCAGATCAATAAGCGTAATCCAGCATATAAACAGAACCAAAGACAAAAACCACATGGTTTTGAAAGAAAAGATCAACAAAATTGATGGGCCGTATGAAGACTAATAAAGAAGAGAGAAAGAATCAAATAGACACAATAAAAAAATGATAAAGGAGATATCACCACCGACCCCACAGAAATACAAACTACCGTCAGAGAATACTATAAACACCTCTATGCAAGTAAACTAAGAAAATCTAGAAGAAATGGATAATTTCCTGGACACCCACACTCCCAAGACTAAGCAGGAAGAAGTTGAATCCCTGAATAGACCAATAGCAGGCTCTGAAATTGGGCAATGATTAGTAGCCTACCAGCAAAAAAGTCCAGGACCAGATGGATTCTGGCTGAATTCTACAGAGGTACAAAAGGAGGGAGCTGGTACCATTCCTTCTGAAACTATTCAATCAATAGAAAAAAGAATCCTCCTAACTCATTTTATGGGGCCAACATCATCCTGATACCAAAGCCTGGCAGAACCACAACAACAAAGAAAAGGTGCCCAGACCAATATCATTGATGAACATGTGATGCAAAATCCTCAATAAAAATACTGGCAAACCCCGGATCAGCAGCACATCAAAAGCTTATCCACCATGATTAAAGTGGGCTTCATCCTGGGATGCAAAGGCTGGTTCAACTTTTATGTAAATCAATAAGTAGTCCAGCATATAGAAAGCAGAACCAAAGGCAAAAACCACATGATTATCTCAATAGATGCAGAAAAGGCCTTTGACAAAATTCAACAGCCCTTCATGCTAAAAATACTCAATAAATTAGGTATTGATGGGCGTGTCTCAAAATAATAAAATTATTGCCAGCAAACCCACAGCCAATATCATACTGAATGGGCAAAACTGGAAAAATTCCCTTTGAAAAGTGGCACAAGACAGCGATGCCCTCTCACCACTCTATTCAACATAATTGATTTGGAAGTTCTGGCTAGGGCAATCAGGCAAAGAGAAAAATCAAGGGTATTCAATTTAGGAAAAGAAAAAGTCAAATTGTCCCTCTTTGCAGATGACATGATTGTATATTTAAGAAAACCCCATTGTCTCATGGGAATTCTCCTTAAGCTGATAAGCAACTTTGGCAAAGTCTCAGGATAAAATATCAATGTGCAAAAATCACAAAGCGATCTTATACACCAGTAACAGACAAACAGAGAGCCAAATCATGAATGAACTCTCATTCACAATAGCTTCAACAGAATAAAATACCTAGGAATCCAACTTACAAGGGATGTAAAGGACCTCTTCAAGGAGAACTACAAACCACTGCTCAGTGAAATAAAAGAGGACACAAACAAATGGAAGAACATACCATGCTCATGGATAGGAAGAATTAATATCGTGAAAATGGCCATACTGCCCAAGGTAATTTACAGATTCAATGGCATCCCCATTAAGCTACCAATGACTTTCTTCACAGAATTGGAAAAAGCTGCTTTAAAGTTCATATGGAACCAAGAAAGACCCCACATTGCCAAGACAATCCTAAGCCAAAAGAACAAAGCTGGAGGCCTCACGCTACCTGACTTCAAACTATACTACAAGGCTACAGTAACCAAAACAGCATGGTACTGGTACTAAAACAGAGATATAGACCAGTGGAACAGAACAGAGCCCTTAGAAATGATACCACACATCTACAGCCATCTGATCTTTGACAAACCCGACAAAAACAAGAAATGGGGAAAGGATTCTCTATTTAATAAATGGTGCTGGGAAAATTGGCTAGCCATAAGTAGAAAGCTGAAACTGGATCCTTTCCTTACTCCTTATACAAAAATTAATTCAAGATGGACTAGAGACTTAAGTGTTAGACCTAAAACCATGAAAACTCTAGAAGAAAACCTAGGTAATACCATTCAGGACATAGGCATGGGCAAGGACTTCATGTCTAAAACACCAAAAGCAACGGCAACAAAAGCCAAAATTGACAAATGGGATCTCATTAAACTAAAGAGCTTCTGCACAGCAAAAGAAACTACCATCAGAGTGAACAGGCAACCTACAGAATGGGAGACAATTTTTGCAATCTACTCATCTGACAAAGGGCTAATATCCAGAACGTACAAAGAACTCAAACAAATTTACAAGAAAAAAACAAACAACCCCATCAAAAAGTGGGCAAAGGATATGAACAGACATTTCTCAAAAGAAGACATTCATACAGCCAACAGACACATGAGATTTTTTTGTTCTTACAACTGGGGTGGAGGGTGCTACTGGCATCTAGTGGGTGGAGACCAGGGATGCTGCTAACATCCTACAGTGCACAGAACCACCCTCACAACAGGGAATCATTCTTCCCCCAGTGTCCATAGTGCCAAAGTGGAGAAACCTATTTATTTGTTGCTTTTGTATTCTCTAATCTGTGCTTAATCCTTTTTGAATGTATATCCCAAGAAAGCAGGGAAGCAAACTGGTATGTGTCTTGTTTGTTGCTCATTCTCTCCCCCAGAACAATGCCCTGGTCAGAGTTGGTGATCAAAAAATAATTGATGGATGAATGAATGAGTTAATGACTGAATGAATGTCCTCAAGTCCTGAATCTGTCCTTTCCTAGCTTTTTGAGCCTGGGGACATGTTTTTAAATGAATTAAGCCATTGTTGACCTGGTTCAGCCTCAGTTTGAGGTAGGCCCTGTATCCCTGGGTCTCAGGATTAGACTATTACATTGTCCTTCCCCCCAGGATGATTCCCTGCATGCCCCAGGGGTACAGAGATTTTTTAATTATCTTTTTCAGATTACAGAAAGAATTTTAAAAATGTATTACTTTAGACAAGTCTGATATTTTTATGAAATTAATTATTTCCATCCAGCAATAGGATATGATTCATTTACTTGGGTCTTCTTTAGTAACATTTAGCAAATTTTATAATTTATTCACACACAAACACATACACGTATAGTTAATGCACATTTCTGAATAAAGGGATTTTCATTTTTCCTATTGTTGTGGTCCAAAAGTAAACTATTGAGTTTTAAACATATTTTTGCTATATTTAAACAATTCTAATTAAATCCTTTAATGGTTATAAAAATAATAGTAATATATTCCCAAGTTTACAATTTCCATTTTTAATTTTCTTTGATCAAGTGATTTTTTAAGAAGAATGTTGTTGTTTCTTTTTTATTTTTAACTTTCAACTGTGAGAGGCTTTTGTTATTGTTGTTTGATTATTTTACAATTGTCCCTTTATAATTACTACCTTCTTTTTAAATTGAAGATGAGTTGGTCTTTATATTTTAGAATAATTTTAGATTTACAGAAAAGTTGCAAAGATTGTCAGATAATCCCTGTATACCCTGTATCCAGTTTCCATTACTTCTAATGTTATCATTTTACTTTACTGTTCTCTCATCCTCTTTTTTATGCTTGTGGTGGGCCAAACCTTTCAGAGACTAAGCTACTAAGAGATATATTTTAAATTTAATATGAATAGAGAAACCTATATATGCAAACAAGAAGGAAAGTTGTCTAGGAAGGAGGTAGAAGTAAAGCCACATTGCTGTTTCCAGGATTGCAAGGCCCAGCGCAAAATGAGAATGCAGAGCCCCTTGTTCAAGAATTATTAAGAATGTCAAGATGGCAGCAGCAGAGCATTTAACTCAGCACAGAGTCCTTTGTACTGCGAAGCTCTGAGCCACTGCCTGGTTTCATGCCTGTGAAGCTACCCTTGCTGTTCCTACAGTTGAAATAAATATTTCAGCTTCTTGCATGATACAAATACCTCAGTAAGTTAAGGGAAAGTGTCCTGCATGACCAAGCTAAATCTACTCATATTTGAGTTTTTCTAGAACACTCAAAGTCACAAGATTTGCAGCTCGCCTGCCTTCTAAATCTAAGTTCAAAAGGCTTTGAGTTGAGGACAATAATGTTAGCTATCCTGAAATGGCAGTGAAGCTAATTCTAAAATAACATCCACATTAGCTCACACAGGCTGATATTTTCTTTGCTGAAGATCAGGCAAATGGAGTGTTTGTTTTGAGTGCCTTCCAATAATACTTACAAGTAGCCAAGAATGCTTGTGCTCTTGGAAACTGTACCTATGCCCAGTGGCTCTTGGTGAACATATTTTTTTAACCAGGTTTACTGATTTAACTTGTCCAAATGGGGCACTTTCACAAGGGAACCCATCAGTCAGTCATTTCTGATGAAATACCAAAAGGACCTGTGAGGAAATGAAACATGAGAGGTCTTGGTAAACTGAGATTTTGAAAGTATCTGGGAAATACATTGCTGGAAATTAGTTTAGCTTCATCATTTATTTATCAATGTTCAACAGCATTATATCTTGAAATCTGAGGGTACAATGTCCACTTACAGTATTTGGTTAACTGTGCTAGCCAGATAGCAACATAGTTACAACTTACAACATATACACCACATGTGCTACATAATTCCAGTTAGGCCCATCTTCCCTTCTGTGTCCCTTCTGCACCCATGTTCTATTCATCATGGTGTAAAAAAGGTATCCTGGATCTGAGGCTGCTTCCTCCTGTTTATACAACATAGCACTGACTCCACTATGGAACCGAATCCCATTAGATAGAACAGATGTACCCACCTGTCTCTCCTGCCTCTTTTGACTCACAGGTGTGCCCCTCTAATTTCTGGGAATTAACTCCCACTGAGAGCAAATGGACAGGTGACCTATGAGAATGACATTGGCATAGGCTTTTCTTCTGCTATTATTCCCTTCTTTGTATGTAGGCATTGTGTGCAATTAGTATGAAAATCTAATACTTTACATCCTCCCACCCTTGGACCTTGGACCTTAGTTCCTGGGGGTGCAAAGAGGTAATTGTCACTTATAATTTTGGGCTGTACTTTAGTGGATTAGAGTTGTTAGAAGTCTCCAAGAGATTTCAAGTAAAAGAATCCTCAGGAGACTATGTCAGCATTCTGTGGGCATATATGCATGCACACATCTATGTAGGTATGCATACATTTGAGTATAGTATGGTACTTTTATTTTTAAAAAATCAAATTTGTTTAAAACAGTACAGAATAAGTCAGTTCAAAGAGCAAAATAGAAAAGCAACTAATTAAGTTTCTAGAATTAGAAATAGAATTGCCTTAAAGATTGCTTTGAATCATTTACTTTTAATAACATCATCACATTTGTTTTCTAAGAAAGGCCTAATTTATGTGCAGATTATCTTCCTAGAATGCTGACATAGTTTCTTAAAAAGCATTATCATATTCTAAAAGACGTAATTTTCATTGTGTCTTAGCCAGGTCAGGCTGCTCTAACAAATACCATAGACTGGGTGGTTTGAACAGTAAACATCTATTTCTCACAGTTCTGGAGGCTGGGAAATCCAAGATCAGGGTGCTGGCAGATTCCGTGTCTAGTGAGGACCTTCTTCCTGATTTGCAGATGCCTGCTTTCACTCATGTCATCATGATCATCTCTCTCATGTTTCTTCTACATTAGTGTCTTTATAAGACATGAATTCCTTCAATGAAGGCTTCACCCTCATACCTTATTACCTCCCAAAGGTTCCAGCTTCAAATATTGTCACATTACATATTAGGCCTTCAATATATCCACTTTGAAGGGATACAAACTTTCATTGCGTAGTACCTTGATATAACTATATTTTTGTGGCTTTCCCTTTTTGTCATTTAGAAATTGCCACTTAGAATCAATTCTATGTTTGGGATTTTATTGGGAGAAATTTTCTCAAACTGCAAAGCAAAAAACAGATTAGAAAATGTTTTCTAGAAGTCATTTCAGATATTTTAAGTACTTCTGCTACTAAACAGATACCACTTGACTAATATTTTTGCCAACAATGTCCATCTCAGATAAATGTTCTTTACATTTTAAAAATATTTCTTTTCATTAACTATTGAGAAGATTCAAAATAAAATTTGTGGTTAAGAAAAGAAGGAAGTGATGGCTAGAACACTAGAAGGTAGCAGGATTTGAGGGACAGAGGTGGAAGAGAAAAAGCCAATGAAAGAGAGAAGGCAGAAGACTTTAGAAAGATTACTGCGAAATGAAGGGGCAGGGGCTGAGCTGCATTCAGCATAATTTCTTCAAATGTGTCCTTAAGATTACTGATTCAGCTATGCTTAATCTACCTTTGAAACTGTTCACTGAGTTTCATTTTTGTTTCCATTTATTATTATACATAATTTCTTCAAATGTATCCTCCAGGTTACTGATTCAGCTATGCTTAATCTACCTTTGAAATTGTTCATTGAGTTTCATCTTTGTTTCCATTTATTATTATACTGAAACATATATACACAAAAGTATACAAATTATAAATGTACAGCTTCATGAATTTGCACCAAGTAATAACAGTCATATAACTAGCACCCTGATCAAGAAATAGAACATCATTGGAATCCTACAAACCTCCCTTGTGCCCAATCATGATCTTCAACCCACCATCTCCGAAGGTTACTAATATTCTGACCTCTACCACCATCAATTAGCTTTGGCTATCTATCTGTCTGTCTGTCTGTCTGTCTGTCTGTCTGTCTATTTATTTATTTTTTTATTTGAGATAGAGTCTTGCTCTGTTGCCCAGGCTGGAGTGCAGTGGCACAATCTCAGCATACTGCAACCTCTGCCTCTCGGGCTCAAGCGATTCTCCTGCCTCAGCCTCCCGAGTAGCTGGGACTACAGGTGCGTGCCACCAAGCCTGGCTAATTTTTGTATTTTTAATAGAGATGGGGTTTTGCCATGTTGGCCAAGCTGGTCTCAAATTCCTGGGCTCAAGTGATTCACCCATCTTGGCCTCCCAAATTGCTTGGATTACAGGCATGAGCCACTGTGTCTCACCAGTTTTGGCCATTTTTGTATTTTATATAAATGGAAATTTACAGTGTACCCTTTTATGTCTGATTCTTTGCTTATCGTTATATTTGTGAGTTTCAATCTCAGTGTTGCATTCATCTGTAGTCCATTGCTCCTTGTTGCTTTGTGGCATTTCATTCTGTGTATATACCACAGTATATCCATTGTACTGTGATTTGTGTTGAGTTGTTTTCACCTGCAAAGTTTGAGGTAGGAAATTTTCCTGCCTTTGATTGGAGAGAGGACCGTTCTCCCTTATCATCGAGATACATCCTTTTTAGAGACCCAAAGTGTTTTTTTGTTTTGTTTTTGGTTTGAGACAGGGTCTTGCTCTGTTGCCCACGCTGGAGTGCAGTGAGCCATGATTGTGGTGAGTACCACCACATCCAGCTAATTTTTAAATATTTTGTAGAAATGGGGTCTCACTATGTTGCCCAGGCTGGTCTCGAACTCCTGGGCTCAAGCAATCCTGCTGCCTAGGCTTCCCAAAGTGTTGGGGTTAGACACATGAGCCACCATGCCTGGCAGAGTCCCAGCTTTATGGGAAGGACTGTCCCATTCAACTTGTTACCATGGGCAAACCTAGAATTTGCATTTTGTCCCCTGAATCTTGTTAGGTCAGGAAAACAAAATTCAGATTCACCAGGTTCAACAAATGATTTCAAGACAAACACTGGCTGTAGGGCTGCAACGTTCTTTCTGATTATTTTGAGACGTAACTGTTTCTTACTTTTTTGTCCACTCATGCATATTTTAAATAGAGCTTTAAAATACGTTATCCAACATCCCTAGTTGTTTTCTGTGGAAGGCTAGTGTGGGTATTCATTCTACCTTACTGCAAGAAACATATATAGACATGTACTTTTAAAATGCCCCTTGTGTTTGGGTGTGGTGGCTCATGCCTGTAATATCAGAACTGCGGGAGGTTGTGGCAGGAGGATCGCTTGAGGCCAGGGGTTCAAGATCAGTGTGGGCAACATAGAGAGACCTCATCTCTACAAGAAACAAAAAATTAGCCTGGCGTAGTGGTATGTGCCCATAGTCCCAGCTACTCAGGAGGCTGAGGTGGGAGGACAGCTTGAGTCCAGGAGTTTGAGGTTACAATGAGCTATAATTGTGCCACTGCACTCCAGCCTGGATGACAGAACAAGACTTTGTCTCTGTAGAGAGAAACAAAAAGGTCCCTGAATTTGTGAAACCAGTGTGTCTATTATAAAATTTAAAACAAGTGAAGTATGATAATAGTTTTTTTCATATTCTTTCTCAACATATATAAGGATACCAAAGAGGTTATAATTTTTTACTGAAGTTTTCCTCTTCTGGTTTTGTTGGTGGAGAGTAAATAGTTTATTTCAAAGACTTAGACTTGTGTCATTTTAATATTTCCCTCACAAATCATTTTGAGTGATTCATGCATAAAATATTTTTTAGGAGCTCCTTTTTACATTGTTTTGCAGTAAGCCTTTATGGGTTTCCAGAGATGATAGTACAGGAGCCAGGAGTGAAAGGAAATGTGTACTATACAAAGAGAAATATGATCATTGACGTTCAAGAGGCCCAGAAAAAGTGCTCTGGAAGTTCAAGGGAGAAGCTTACTTCCTTTTGAGTGGATCAGGAAAGTCTCTGTGTAGGAAGAGACATCTGAATTGGGCCTTGGAAGATGGGCAGGGTTAACTATTCTCATGGAGGAGGAGGAGGAGGCGGAGGAGGAGGAGACATACTCGTCGCATGAGTTCAGGTAGGAAAATATAGTTGAGTTTGTCTGGAAGGACGCATTCATAGATTTAGAACTGTGCTATCCAACATGGTAGCCACTGACTACCATGTGGCTCTTGAGCACCTGACATATGGGTCATGTGACTGATGAATTCATTTTAATTTAATATAATTGCAACGAAGTGAAATTTAAACTTTTTAAAAAGTGATGCTGTGTTCAGTTTTTGGAAAAGTTTTAAGTACATTTGGAATAACTTGGGTATGTGAATCTATTCTTTCTATCATATATTTTATGAAGTCTAATTCCAGATCAAGTATTTCTAATGAAAATCCACTGTCCACATTGAGATGTGCTGTAACAATGTAAAATATCCTATTAATAATTATTTATTTACATCAATTCCATGTTGAAATACTATTTGGGATATTTGGGTTAAATGAGATATGTAGTTAAAAATCAGTTTCACCTACTTATTTTTACATTTTTTATCTGACTACTGAAACATTTTAAACTGCATGTATGTCTTGCATGACATTTCTATTGGACAGTGCTACTCTACAGAGAAAGTTGAAGCATAAAATGAGAGTGTCTTGGGAACTTTAGCATGTTACTTATCTTCTCTGAGCCTGTTTCCTTATCTCCTATGGTTTTTGCTTCATACAAGTATTGAGAGGGCAAAATTTAGAGTTGCACGCAAAGCCCATGTTAACACAGTAACAACTGGGTCAATAATTGGGTATTTTTATTCTTTTATTTAAAGGGATAAAAAGGTAGACAAGTTCTGTAGAAAAGGGAAGGGACAGTGAAAATATCTGATTTATAAAGTATGTAATGGCATGGGCAGTTATAAGGATCACAGACCTGATGATCAATGAGTAATGAGTGATGCCTGGTGACTTGGCAAACAAGATTAAGAAAGCTGAAAGATAACAGGTGAGCCGTGAGGGATGAAGGTGGTGCGGTCAGAAGATTGTTCTACACTTGAAAGCCAGTTCTGACTTTGCTGTAGATAGATGGGGAAGCTAGCTCACTTACTCTGTCTCTTTGTAGCATTTGAAGAATGACATGGCCAGACCAGATGGCCACCCAGATTACTTTAGGGCCAGGTATTTAACTTGATGGAAGAAACGGAAGACAAATTTTTCATAAATATTGGCGTTTCTCCATACATGAAGCTCATTATAGTTAAAGAAACAGAAGCATTTTATCTAAAGGTAGGTCTAAGGAACTTGTGATGATGTATTGAAGAAAATGAGCAATGAAAACAAAGAGGAATAAAGTCTTGAAAGAAGAGAGATTGGCATATTCTTTAGCTTTGCAATTGAACTTGCTTGGCAATTACTGGAGATAAGGAAAAGAAGAAGGTTTTGGCCAAGGTTTGTTAATCTTTATAAACAGGCAGGAACATCCTGTGCCTTTTCCCCTCCAATTACAGTTTATGAATATTTGTTTGAGTGTTAGAATACTTTTTTCTTTGCCTTTTGATACATCCTTGTGTGTACTCCTTGTTTATCTGTGACTTAGTTTCAGTTTTCATGTCTATGTGCTTCAGAAAGTCAGAAAAATTAATCACATGAGCTTAAAATGCTGATCAAGAAAAGCTCAGCAAGATACATTGTATTGAATGCAGTGATTTCTTTTAAAATAAAATAGTAAATAATTTCTGCTTACCTGGAGGTAAGGCAATAGCTCTGTATAGATTCCTCTTTTGGAGAAACTTCCACTGTGGTTTATATTCAGCCACAAAGAGGTCATGCTTCTTGTATTATATCTCAAGGTGGAATTCATTTTGCATTTAAACAATGTGTAGATGAGGATGAGATTTAGCTGCATCTATCTAAAAACTCAAAATAACCATAGCTGAAAAAGATAGGAAGTTATTATTTTCTGATTTTCATGAGACTAGAATAGTGACTTCACATTTACCTGGGACCCAGGTTTCTTCAAGCTCCCTCCTCCATCTTCCTAGCACATGTCTTTCTTCTGAAGGGCATTTCATGATTTAAGATGGCTGTTGCTATGGCAGCCAACTATGAAGCAGTTGACTTATAATTGAAGGCCATGTTGTATTTAAAGAATGTATGACTTCGAATACTAAATGCAGTTCATAGTTTAGCTTAGTCAGGTGCTGTCTGTGGGAAGCATGCAAAGACAGACACCGACTGAACAGTCAGTTGTGATGACTTTAAAGGAATCATATTTTCTAAGTTATGTGCATACCCGGGGGACATACTCATGAGTGGAATGTAGCATGTAATCAAATATTTGAATTACAGGCTGGGTTCAGTGGCTCACACCTGTAATTCCAGCACTTTGAGAGGCCAATGCAAGGGGACTGCTTGAGTCCAGGAGTTCATGACACCAGCCTGGGTAAGATAATGAGACCCCATCTCTACAAAAAATCAAAAAGTAAGCCAGGTATAGTGGTTAGTGTCTGTAGTCCCAGCTACTTGGAAGGCTGAGGCAGGAGTATCACTTGAGCCCAGGAGTTTGAGGCTACAGTGAGCCATGATCGTGCCACTGCACTCCAGCCTTGGCGACAGAGTGAGACCCTGTATCAACAAACAAACAAAAGAACAACAGTAACAACAGCAACACAGTAGTTGAATTATGTTTTTTTCACAGGCATTCTCCCATTTTTCCCTCCATCCTCCTTCTCCACACGCCCCACCCATGCCTTTTCCAAAACACCCATAGTTGAATTCAAGGTAGGTATATTTGCATGTTATGTAACTTCACTGTATAGTGAGATCTCCCTACTCCTCCAACACCACCTTCCACTCTGCTCAGGCAATCTGTGGATCCTGCAGTTTTGTACTGGACGCAGAAAGAGAGAAATCCACCAATGCTAATGGGAGACACGTAAAAGGAATCATAAAGTAAAAAGATGGATACCTAGATTTCTGGCTGGGACAGACTGCATTTCTTAGCCATGGGGCAGACTGCAAGAGGAGAGATACAAGAATACTCTCAAGTACTTTCAGGGTCTCGCCACTACCGTTTAAAAGCTGTTTCAATCAGCCATGCAGTTAGTAGAAACGCCTGTGACAGTCTAGCAAAGCGCTGGCAGAGGTCCAGTTTTTGCTGACACAGTGTCTTTTTAGCTTTCGTGGTGTCACCATAGGTATTTGAGTTTAAAAGTTGGGAGCAAATGCATCATACAGTCCTTACCACACAACATTATAAATTTGAATCCCATGCAGGTAAAGCCTTTATATTAGATTTGAGGGATGAAATGGCTGCTTTCTAAGATTTAGGGAATCAGAATGTCATCCCAAATCTCATTATAAAAATCAAATTAATCGATTTGGAATGAATTGTCAAACACAGCACGATGGTAATGTTTTCTTTCTTGATTGAGCCATTAAACTACAAAATCGCTGCTATGTTTCTATTCTGTTATTCCTTAACCACAGCTGAAATAAATTTGGAAAGTGTTTTCAGTTGGGATGGAGGAAACACAAGGATGCCGTTACTACACTGTACAAACAATGCAAAGGTCGCTTTACCACATCATCCCAAGGCTTGCTGTTAATCTGGGACAAACACAGTTAGATATTTTTGATGGAGAGGGCATTGTTGTGGGTGGAGGAGAGATGAGGCAGTTCCCTTTGACCCAGCTGTGACTCAGTTCAGGTCACAACTTGTGGCCTTAAATCTCAGAATTAGATGTGTATGATTTTACAAGTTGGACTTTCATTTATTGAACCTATTTCTAAAGCACAAGAAGGAAATGTTCAGCCTACCACGCATTAAAAGGCCAGTAGACACTCTTACTATCTGTATCCCCTGGTTCCTTTTGTGTCTCATAAATAAAATATTTCTACAAAAATATGGAAAATATCATCACTCTAAATTAGGAAAGCAGCCTTGCTTTAATTTCCTTCTTTGCAAGTTGGCAGCTGGGTAAAAGAAAATATTTTGACTTCCAGAGATGCTATTGTCCCTCCTCAAGCCTCCCTCCTAGCCCTGGGCTGCAGGCAGTCTGCAGGGTGTTCTTTCTGGCCAGTCTCTGGTCAGATCTGATATGTGTCTTCTTGGGAGAGGCTCCTGTTTCTCAGCCAGCGGAGGCTGCAGTGGGGAAGATTTGCTGCCTGCAGGAAGTCTAAAGTCCAGTTACATCTTTCAGCTCCATCCTTAGCCTACAAGATAGGAATGTGGTTTCTTTGATAATGTTCTGCTGAACTGTCTTGTACACAAGATAATTTGTTTGCTTCATCATCCCTGAACTATGTTTCCAAAGCTTCGTTGTGATGGTTAAGAAGCAGTCTGTACCTTGGAGAGGCCTGGGGAATGAAATTCAGAGAGACAAGTATGTCAACCCCACCACCTCATTCATGTATTCATTCAGTAAACAAAGTGTCTGCGGTTCTACTGAGTGTCCAGCAAGTGTGTTAGGCACTTGGGGGATAGGGGGGATAGAAGTGACAAACACAGATAACTCCCACTTTTGTGTGGCTATGAGTCTAAGAGGTGACCCAGACAGCACTTTCTGTCTCTCTCACTCTTTTGCTTTTGCTCACTCTGTGTGATCTTGCCCCTCCCTATTTCTCCAACGATTTCTTCTATAACTCTTGTCCTTAGTCATCATACAGCTGTCACACTGAGCTTCTTACTCTTTCATGAACATGTCAGTCATTCCTTCCCCACAGCCTGTATACTGGCTCTTCTCTGTATATTAAAAGATTTCCACAGGGTGGGCTCCTTCTTTTTGTTTGTCTCTTCCCAACCAGCTTGAGTTAGGTGAGATCACTTGACTGGTTTTGCAGCATGGACTGTGAATGGAAGTAGCACGTATTACTTTCTGGCCAAGAAAGTAAATGACCCTCCAGCTCTGTCTAAGCAATCTGTTAAGATAGTGGCATCTCAGTTTGGAGGACCCTCACTCAGCTGGAGTCCATTAGTAACTACAAGAAGTAGAGCCCCCTAAAACCCACAGCATCACTGAAAAATATGTTTCCATTGCATTAAGCCAGTGAGGCTCCGTGGTTAATTTGTTACCCCAGCATAACCTTATCTGACTAATAAATAAGCTCATTTGAGTGGAGTAGAAACTATTATTATTCTCATTTTACAAATGAGGAAATGGACACACAGAAGTAATAATCTACCCATAGTCACACAGCTAGTAAACAGTAGAACTGGGATTTGAACCCAGATAGTCTAGCTCCTAGGACTGTGGTAAACTGCACAACAATGCAGGAGGTGGCACTTAGATATAATTAGGTCCAACCAAGGGAAGTATGGTGGAAAATTCCAGCCTGGGGAAGCTACTCTGGAGTGGTACACACAGCAGGATCTCAATAAATGTTAAATGAATGAGTGGATCTTTTTAAGGAGCAGTATATTCAATTTTTGTGGCTGCATAACAAAGTACCACCTAGTGGCTTAAAATAGCACACATCCGTTATCTCACAATTTCTGTGGGTCAGGAGGCCAGGAACACCTAACTGGATCCTGCACTCAGGATCATACAGGGTCATATGACCCTAAGTGGAGGTATCAGCCAGAGCTGCTGTCTCGTCTTCAGCTCAGGATCCTCTTCCAAACTCATATTGATGGCAAAATCTAGCTCCTTGCCATTGCAGAAATAAGATACCTTCTTCTTGCCAGCTGTCAGCCAGGGGTTGCACTGTGCTCTTAGAGGCCCCTTGAAGTTCCTTGCCATGTGACCATCTCACAAGCCCTCTCACAACCTGGCAACTTACTTCTCAAAGGCCAGCAGGAGCATCTCTCTCCTGTAGGCTACTATGGAGTCTTACACAATGTAATATAATCATAGGAGCAACATCCCATCACCTTTGCCATATAAGGTAACCTAATCAAGGGGAAGACTCTTCCATTATATTCCCAGGTCCTTCCTACACTCACATGGGAAGGGATTATACCAGGAATATATACCAGGGGATGGGAATCTTGCAGGCCATCTTGGAATTCTGCCTGTCAAAAACAGTGAACAAGGATAAACTGTAACACTTTTTTTTTAACACTAATTTGTTGGCTACTCACTATTAAATGTACAACCTAGTGCTGAAGTCTGTGAATGGTCACATATTAAATAGACCATATAAGTCACACCTCAAGGAAAAATAAGGGAGTTAAGACAAAATCACACTTGGCCCATTAATTAGAATCTTGAGTAATTAAAGACAGATGTTCTGTAGGGTAATTAGGGTGAATGAAACTGGTGATTTCAGTATATGCAAGCTAATCTTTCCGGAACCCCTTTTCAAAGTTCATTTTATTGAGCAATAGTTTATGTTTAATAAACTGCATCCATTTCGAGTGTACAAATGGATGAATTTTGATAATTGTTGTGAAATGACCACCACAAAACAATAGCAAAACATTTCCATCACCCCAAAAATATATCTGATGCCCCTTCATAGTCCAGACACTTCTCTGCAACCCCAACTCCCACCAGGTAGCCTTTCCAGCACTCCTTTAACTGTCCTTTTAATTAAATAAAGTCATTATGGTATAGTGTTTTGGCACTCAATACTTGAGTCAGAATGTGCTGTTTGGATCTTCCTTTCCCTACTTTCTTGCTGTGTGACCTTAAGCAATTTACTAATTTCTGTCTGCTTCAGTTTTATCTCAAAAGTGGGATAGTGCTTCTCTCAAAGATAGTCATATCTCAAGGAATTCCTATGAGAATTGATTTAGTTGATAGATGAGAAATCTAAGTAGTTCTTGGCACATCATGAGCACTAAATAAACTTTTACCATATTTTTTATTGTTATTGTCAATATTGTTCAGTTCAATTAAAAAGCTATAAAGATGGCTAGTAGAAGTTAATGTTCATTAAAATATATTTATGTCTTTTCCTGGAGCACTCTTCCCCCAGATGTAAGTACTCCAACTCCCTCCTCTTCTTTGAATATTTTCTCTAATCTCAAACTCTGATTGAAGCCTACCCTGACCACATCATCTAATACTGCAAGCTTCCTCACCCCACCCCATCCCACTCCCTCTTTCCTGATGTTTCCCTACCCTGCTGTACTTTTTACTTCTCCTTAGAATTTATCACCATTAACATCCTAAATAATTTACTTGTATATTATATTTACTTTTTATTGTGTATCTCTCCTTGTTAGAATGTAAGCTCCATGAGGACAGAAATCTCTGCCTGTTTTGTTTGCTGATGTACCCCGGGATCTTAGAACAATGCCTAGCACATGAGCAGCACTCAGGAAATACATGCTAAATGGAAGAAATTGGAACCTGTGGCATAAGCTTTATTTATATTATCACATATAACTCTTACAACAGAACCATGAGATGTAGATATTATCACTACCTTTGGATAAATGAAGAAAATAAATCTTAGAGAGATGTAGTAGCTTGTCAGAAGACACACAGTTTAGTTGGTGCTACTCCAACACATACTCTTTTTGGCTGTAGTATACCATATGGAGAAGCTTGGAGGAACCCTAGGGTGGATGTGATGAGTCAGGCATTGTTGCCCAGCTCTAGTAACCCACAAGCAATTTGTATGTTTATATGCACTGGATTTTAGATCCACTGGCTTATGCCAAGCCAATTCCTTATTCCTGCCCTGCTGCTTTTCAAAGTACTGGAGTGGCAAGAGGCTGAGGCATATTTTTGAAGAATGAGCTCATTCCCTGGCCCACAGCCTTACTAAAGGCTTCAGTAAATCTATTGAATCTATTGCAGGAGGTTCAGCTGCATCAAGTTTAGGATTATCTTGCTTTAATACAGCTAAGACTACAGAATAATGAAGATTTGGACCATCATGTAACTCTGAATCAGGGATCATCTTAATACAGGAAAGATCTTTAAAGTATGACTTCCTTCCATTTTTTAGGCCATGTCTACACATCACAAAGTAAAGATGTCAGTTATGGACACTAACTGATATGGGTTTATTTCTTTGCTCTATCTGTCTTGTTATGGATTTTTCAAAACTAGACCCTGGGACCAGGAATTGAGTTCAGGTAGTTTATTCAGGAGGTAATTGCAGGAACACAGTGAGAAAGTAAGGAGGTAAGACATGGAAAGGAGGAAAGCTAGTAGAAGCTATGTTAAGGAGTTGGTTACTACTGTGGGAAAGTGGGGCTCAATGCAGCTGAGGGCCTGTGTAGATCACAATTTAGAAATGTCCCAGTGATGGGTGATGATGCAAGGGTATATATGCCATCATCTGTAACCTTTTCTGGGCCCTTACCACCCCTGCACTTCCAGCCTGCCCAGTGCAGGTGACCTAGTAGACTCCCATTGCCAGAGATTGCCCTGAAGAAGTTTGAATTTAGGGGTGCTGTCTGCAGCTGATCTCTGTTGAAAGACAGTTCTCCATGTGTCGCTGGCATTTCTACCATCTTGTGAACAGAGGAACTCACACTTTTGGAATATCTTTTCAAAAATATTTGTTTAGTGAACAGTCTCAAGAGAGATAGAGGTCATGTCTCCCTCTAGAGAGAAGGGCAGGTTTGTTTTCTGTCCCTAAGGAAGAGAATGTCTTCCTTAGGGACAAAGGTTAGGCAAACTTACCACCCATCACAAAAGATTTAGGTTCTCTAAGCTCAGGGATGATGTCCTGTAATGCAGTCCATAATGTGAGCAGGTGTCACCTGACTCCCTTAAGTCACCTTGTAGGGACTGGGGCTTGGAGGGACTGGAGCAAATGGTGATGCTCTGGCTATTACTATTGCTGTGAATAATATATTGTCCTTGGTCCTGGACTCAGGTGTCTCATGTCTTCTAACAGCATCCATGAAACTGGCAGAATGACTCATTCACTTGAAAGTAGAGTAAAATTTCAGACCTATCACAGTTTTTGGGGACCTCCATGGTGGATCTAGGGGATATGGACAGGGTTCCAGCTGTGACTACCAAATGCTATGCTTCTCTCTATTGATAGCAGTATTAACAGGGTAGTACAAAATCTCTATTATGTCCAGCATGTTTGATTGAGCCTCAGACCTAAGCATTGTGTTCATCTGAGTAGACCAA
This sequence comes from Papio anubis, assembly GCF_008728515.1. NCBI lineage: Eukaryota > Metazoa > Chordata > Mammalia > Primates > Cercopithecidae > Papio > Papio anubis. The sequence continues at coordinate 134,324,814 of NC_044996.1, forward strand.
ACCCCTTTTAAGGATAAAAATATTAGGGGCAAAACCTATGAGTGTGTAAAAATATATTGCCTATTGAATTCTCACTGTATATTTCATTTTTTCAAGGCAAGACACGTTTTCTATTTTGTAATATTTGGAATAGAATAGATTCACTGATTAGTGAACATTGTAATTATTCTTTTTTGAATTAAATATGTTGAAAACATTAGAAAATTGCTAGGATTGTCTTTTGTAATGGAGGTTTTATGTTGTTTCCATTTTCAAGGAGTTCTGTCATGTACTGTGATATACAGAGAAGAGTTGTCTTCTGCTGGGCCCAAGGAGGCATCAGTGGGCTTGCCCCACCTCCACCCCTTGCCACTGGTTAAGTTGGGTAATTGAAGTTCTTTATTCTATGAGGCCAGGTCTGTCATATATCAAAATTTCACCAATATAATCTGGATCTGTAGCTAAATTCTGTTCCATTTCAAAGTTTTCTTTGTCTATTCTTCCACCCTTGTCACATTCTCTTAATGACATTGAGCAGGGCAGGTCTCTCTACCTGTTTTTTGTTTTCCTCGAAGAAAGTCTTAGATACTTTGACACTTTCCTTAGCAACTTCAGTGGAAAATAATTAGTTTGGATTTTGATTGAAATTGTAAAAAATCTGTTAAAAATTGGGAAGAATTAACATCATTATTGATATTTTGTCTTCATATTCATGAACACATTATTTCTCTCGATTTACCTTAATGGCTTACAATAGTTAAAATGTGTAATTTTCTACATAAGATATTGCATATTTTGATTATTGTATATTATATATTTGCAATTATACATGGCACAGTTTTTAATATTACAGTTTACAACTGCTGGCTGAAAGTTTATAGAAATGCACTTTGCTTTTGTATATTGAAATTATTGCAGTCACCTTACTGAACTCTCTTGTTAATTCTCATAATTTATCTGTGGAGTCTCTTGAGTTATCCATGCAGGAAGTTATGTCATCTGCAGATTATAACAACAGGATAGAAATTTTCAAACATTTTCACATATATTATGACATCTGATTTTCCCAGAGCAAGTATTATCTCCATTTTTAGAAGTGAGAAAATAGATCAAAAGATTTTAAGTGACCTGCCATAGGTACCAGGTACCAAGTGATTGAAGTAGAAGAATCTAGTCTCTTGTCCTCTTATTTCAGTCCAACACTGTGCCTCCTAAAATCACTCACCTTGAAAAGGAGATGAAAACTGCAATTGGAGAGAAGCCACAGATAGTGGGGGTAGATGGAAAAGAGGAAAATAATTTCAGTTACCATATGAACATCAAAATATCATAAATTGGCTAAGTCTTGATTTATTGACCATAGGGACTTACAGACTCCTTTTTATTTTTTCCCATTTGCAAGGTTTAGTATTATTGGTATATCTATAAAAGTAAATATTTCAGTTTTGTCCCAATGCTACTGAAGTAATGAAGTCCTTGGCTGCAGTTATACAACTGTGGCAAGATCCAGCTACCGCAGTTTTAATGGTTGCCTCATAAGTGGTAGGAACTAGTATCAGTAACTATTCTGCCTCTCATAATGCTTTGTAGAATGACAAAGATGTCACCAAAGAGTCTAGCCATGTTTATGTCATCCTAACCATTATTGCAAATAGAAGATCACAATTTCTTCTTTTGTCTTCACTCTGTAAAATCTGCAAAAGTGCTTTAGAGTTTGGATTCAGTAAGAGTATATCCCATTTCTTCCTGTGGTTATTTTCAAAAGAGGCCTGGAAAGCAAATAGAGGAATTTCCATTTAGTAAATATAGGAATTTCTTCCACTGCCTTGGAGATTATGTTTTCTCTCCAATGTCAAGTAGATATATTGGAATCTACCCATTGGATAATAAGGAAATAGAGTCCAGGAAAACTCCTGAGCGATTAAGTGTTGGTTTCCATGTTTATAATAAAAATCTGGCATCTCCCCAAGTTGTGCTTGAAAAAAATATGTTTTGTTGTAAAGCCAAACAGCTCCTATTCCCAGGTAGTTCAATATTGGTTCATAGTCTGCAGTGATTCCAATTATGAAACCAAACTGGACTGAGGTGTATATACTGAATAACAAATATTTTACACCATACATGTCCTGTCACATGAGATCTGTCTCATCCCAAATGCTATCTGAAATACCCAGTACACACCAAGAACCTCTTAAGTTCCCTTGTTGAACCATTTGTTTCATATGGAAGTGGAAATTATAGATTTTCAAGCAGGACTTCTGGTTGTCACTCACATGAGGCAGAGCTAGACTGGTTGTCCAATCAGTAAATGAAATGATATAAACCGAATCAACTCCAAGACCTGAAAACCACACTCCTTGATTCTTGCCAGTACAACCCCGTATGGAAACTTACTATACAAAATACTCCAATGAATTCAAGTGCCAGATTGTTGGAAACCTTCCTTAAGAAAAAAGAAATCTCTTTTATTCAGGTAATTATTTTCTTTAACAAAGATACCCTCAGTTTTATTTAAGGGGCTTAAAATTAGGTGTCCTTTCTCTTTTTCTTTACTCTGAATGCTTCAAGGAAAGTATTTTAGAGCTTATATTTTAGAGTGTGATTTTATAGAAAAGGAGCTTCATCATTTAAGGTTCCATGCAAACCCACTAATGTTTGCAATGATCCTTTAAGAAACAGCTTTTGGCTGGGCGCTGTGGCTCACACCTGTAATCCCAGCACTTCGGGAGGCCGAGGCGGGCAGATCACGAGGTCAGGAGATCGAAACCATCTCTGCTAACATGGTGAAACCCTGTCTCTACTAAAAATACAACAACAACAACAAAAATTAGCCAGGCATGGTGGCAGGCGCCTGTAGTCCCAGCTACTTGGGAAGCTCAGGCAGGAGAATGGCATGAACCTGGGAGGTGGAGCTTGCAGTGAGCCAAGATCACACCACTGCACTCCAGCCTGGGCAACAGAGTGAGACTCCATCTCAAAAAAACAAAAAACCCAGCTTTTTTTGGTTTCTGGGACAGCATGAGACAAAGGCAAGGAAAGAAGATGAGAAAACAGCTGAAGTGCAAAACCACAAGAGATTTCTCAGGAAGAGACATTATTAATGCATCTTAAAATGTAATCATTACCAAGACCGAGAGTTGACATGTATGCTCTGCACGCTACTTTGCTTACTCCTCTTTTGGAAATACTAAACAAAACAAAAGCAAGTGGATAGGCTTTTTTATGAGCCTTGCTGAGCGACAGTATACCTTCAGAGGGCTGGGGATATATCATGTAACTCGTGTGTGGCTTAGTTTTAGAAGAGTCAAGAGAATACTATCGGTACAACCAGAAGTAATTTTAAAACAAGTCATTTACTTGAACTTCTTGGAAACAACTAAATATTTAGTAGCCAGAAATACTGCGTATAGTGTCTTCTTTCCTCTCCCATCCACCATCCTTAAACACTATAACCAGATTTGTACCTCTTTCAAGTGCTCAAAAATCTCAAGAACAAGTTTTGTGAGGGTCCCCCTTGGAGGCCAGGGCGGGTACATACTGAAGCTGGACAAGCCAGAAGATCTTTAACTTTCTGGAGAAGGGAGTATCTAGGAACATTCTTAATAATTATATATATATATCTCCAATTCCACATAAAACTGTAGAAAATAAATGTAATAAATTCCAAATGAAATTTTAGCTTGACCACTTCTAACTCCTGAGTTGACAAAGTGTAGCTAATTATTTCTGGGTTTTCCAAATCCACACTAGTGTTTCCTTATTTTGAATAGGGGCTTTTAATAAATGCCCATGTAAGGATGCCTCTAAGTCAATCTTTCAGCATATACTAGTGAGGAGTAGATTTGGAAAACTTGACTTTCCACAACTTTGCAAGGCTGAGAAAAATTGTAGAATTCATTTAGCTTCTGTTTGGCTTCCCTTTATTATTCATCTTAATAACTAAGTGAGCTTTCTGCCCTTGGACAAAGCCCAGGGGACCAGTCACAGAGAGAGATTCTTGTGTGCAAATGCCTGCCTCTATGAAAAAATCTCCATAGAGTAAAATTCATTAGCTGTCATGGTATGTGAGCAGAATATTGAAGTTTTGAAGGTTGAAAAATTCAATTATTTGCTTGTTGAGAAGCATGCAATTCTTCAGAGGTATCATTCTGAATGGAAGTTTTTGTAAAAAGAACCCTAAGCATAGCATCAGTCAGAAGAGCCAGATTTCTCACTTTTGTATGATCTTAGGAAATGCAACCACTCAGTGTGTTTCTGGATATTCCTCTGATTAGGTTCTGTGGATAAAACTGTTATATGGACTGTAAAACATTATAGAAATATAAAACATGGTCTGGTATGGTGGCCCATGCTGTAATCCTAGCACTTTGGGAGGCTGAGGCAGGCGGATCACCTGAGGTCAGGAGTTTGAGACCAGTGTGGCCAACATGGTGAAACCCCATCTCTACTAAAAATACAAAAAGTAGCTGGGCGTGATGGCGCATGCCTGTAATTTTCAGCTACTCAGGAGACTGAGGCAGGAGAATTGCTTGAACCTGGGAGGCAGAGCTTGCGGTGAGCCGAGATTGTGCCACTGCACTCCAGCCTGGGTGACAGAGTGAGACTCAGTCTCAAAAAAATAAAAAAAAAATTATTATTTTAATTTGTCATGTACCTAGTCCATAACAGACATCTAATAGATATTCCTTGAATGAATGAATGAATGAATGAATGAATGAATGAATGAACAATGTGGTTACTCTGAACCCATTGATGGAATATTTAAGATTTCAGATTGCATCCATACTAATCTTATATCTCCTGCCGGAAGTCTGGGGTCAGGGGTTGATACATAATTGTGGTTTTTCTTGTTTTCCTAATTTTTGCATGAGTTTCTTTTGTTATCTGTTGATTTTCACCTTAAGTGTCAAACATAAAGAGTCATTTCAATTCAACAGACATTTATTAAACCCTTATTAAATACCAGGGAAGACATCATCTCTACCTTCAAGGAGTTTCCAGTCTAGCAGTAATTTCAAACATGTAAAGGAGTGGCACTACAGTGGGGCAGATTGTTACCAAGGTGCTATGCATCATGGAGAAAGGGCATGGTCTTAGCCTGGGGAGCAGGGGAGTGACACCTGTGCAGAGTGCAGAAAGTACTATAGACAGAGTGAGCAGCAAAAGCAAAGCTGAAAGTATAGATGAGTGGGGTTGTGAGTCTCCAGAATGTTGTTCTTCAGAACTTTTACTTGTATTGCTAGATTTGCCTTCATATAAAACCCTCTTTCAGCTTGAGGAACCACGTTTGAATATTTATTATCAGTTGTAACTGAGGTTTTATTTCTTGAACTGTAATGCTTGAGTGGACTAATTGTTCTGTGAAAGCAATTAGAAAATCAAGTCAGATAGCACCAGAAAGCTGTACTGTGAACTCAAGGGGTACAGAAAATGTACTCTGGCTTTGTTGCTGTGGTAACAAGTGGTTCTCCTGCTTTTTAGTTCCATTATAGGCCATGGTGATAACATTTTCTCTTTGGGTAATTATGAAAAATAAAGAAATAAAAGCCACATCTTGGTGTTTGCCCCTGCATCTAACAGCTGCATTTCATTCCTGCAACTGTTAAGGGTATTGGAATGAACTCTTGTAAGGGGCAGCTATTGCGATAACTCTTCCCTGAGGACCAATATGACATTGGCTTTACGAACACTTTCAATGTGTGCAGGTTACAGGGAGGCTAAGCATCCCTGGGCAAACTATGCTGCACAGCCACATCCATGAGTGGGAATGTTGGGGTCTCTCACCTGCACTCATATTAACAACCCTCTTGGTAATTCTCCAGCAAGATGCCATCCTTTAGGCCAGTGGTTTGCAACGGAGGTCGGTGGGGAAATGGGGGAGGATTTTGCCACCCAGGGGACATTTGATGATGCCTGGAGACATTTTGGTTGTCACAACAGTGGAGGGAGGTGTGCAAATGACATTTAGTGGATGGAGGCCCAGGGTACTGCTAAATGTCCTTCAATGCACAAGACAGCTAGCACCACATGAAGTTATCTGCCCACAACTGTTCATAGTGCTGAAGATTAGAAACCCTGCTTTGGACCATAATTTTCATCTTTTGGAATGGCTGGCATTCAGGAAATACTAACAGAACCAGTGTATGAATCTGATGCTGTAAAATGGATTTCTTCAGGGTGAGTTTTCTGTGACTTCTTAGAGGATGTCAGAGATGTTTGGCGTTGGAAGAACATGCATTACAAAGGGCAGGCTCACCAGACCCTTGCAATGAAGGGCTCATCTCACACTAGCGTGACTCAGAAGCCCGGCAGGCTCAGGTGCTCAGTTCCAGAAAAACATTTCTCTTCTCCTCATACTGTATTACTTGTTTAGAATTTCACGTAGGTAGCTGAGCACGTTGAAATGACACGTTTGTTGTATTTAGTTTGAACACCATATGTTGACAGGGCTGCAAGCCCAACAAGCTGTTTTCTTACAGGATTTCAGCTATCACCCTTTCATCAACCTGGGATCAAACACACAATAGATAGCAAAAGAACACACACACACACACACACACACACACACACACACACACACACTCTTATTCTACAAAGGGGATTTCAAGCATACATCACTTATGCTCTATGCAAATATCAACTACCTGTCAGCTTATTTTTCTGGAAAGCTCTCCCTTAAAGGAGCAAGAACAAACTGCCTTGTCGTTGGTATCTAGGAGCTGTTCTGGTGACAACTGTGAGTGTACATAGCTGTGGAATGTGCCCACTCATCAGCCATTTCTGTCAGGGTGAATACCTCACCTGTCACAGGGAAATGATATCACACCTGTGTAAGTGTCTTAGAGTGTTCCCCAGCAGCACTGTGGAGCTTCACAACCTGACATTTTTCTTCCTAGCCAAGATATTTCTGACATGTCAGTCCACGTGTGTTTACTCCCAGTTTTGCCTAAGGCACCTATGATCGCTGATGCCAGTCAGGTACAAATCATCCAGGAATCCTCCCAAATCCCTGGACCTTGACACATCCATCTAGTAAGGCTTTGTTAGCATATCTCCAACAGTGTGTCCGCCCCTGTGCTGAAGGATGCAGATCTAAAAATCAAGTTGTGGCTCATGCTTTCAGGGGAACTTGGTAAGGGAAAGGAGGCACAGGTAGAAAATAAATGATGACTTTTAATCCAAGAGGAGGCATGTACAGGGGCAGGGTAGCCCAAAGAGGTAGGAGTGTATTGGCCTGTGGGTGTCAGAGGAGGCTCCACTAGTGGAGGTGTGACTTTAGAGCTCAGACCTAGAAGCCTAGTGAGAATGTGCCCAGGCAGGAGAGAAAATCTGGGATGCATGCCTGGGAGCACAAATAAACATGAGGTCTTCCAGGGACTCCCAAACAACACACAATGGCTGCCTGGATGTCAGACTTCTGTTGCTAATCAGATATAATTGATTGAACTGGCACTAGAAAGACGGTTTTGGCAGTGGAGAGTAAGATATATGGATTGGGGTTTGGGAAGGTGGGGATGGTAGGCCAAAGCCAGGGAGACCAGTGAATAAACCATTGGTCGTGAGGACACAAAGGAAATGAAAAGTATAGATTCAAGAGAGAATTCTGACATGGGGCCCACTGGCCTTGGTGGCTTGTTGGGTTAGCGGCCAAAGGTGGGTGTCTCAGCTGGCAGTGACGAAGGAAGGCTAGTGAAGAATATGCTTCTCATAGCTTTCACAACATCTTGTTCCCAGCTGCCCCAGATAAGTATAGAAACCAGGTCAACAAAACTTAGTCCCAGTCTCCCGCACCAAACTATATTGCTGCATATAAAACCCTGGAGGCATCACTGGCCCCTGGCTTAGAAAATTGGATGAAGGTGAGGCATTTCAATGAAACATACTTTATGGTAGGACAGAAGTGTGGATAATGTTTGGTATTTCACATGATAAATTTGAGATGCCTGTGGAATGTACATGCAGGGGTGTCCAGGGAGCTTTTTGGTAGGAACTCAGAGAAAGAGCTAAGATGAACACACTCATTTGGGAGGAATCAAAGTCTAGGCCAGTGGTTCCCAGCCCTGAGTGCATCATCTGTGGGACCTTTTAGAATCCCGATGTCCAGGCCCACCCCCAAAACAATTATATCAGAACTCTACAGCAGCATATTTTAAGGGATGGAGGAATAGTTCTGAGAAATCATGCTGGTTCTCTGCAAGAGAAAAGGTAACTTTAAGTGGTGCCAGTTCATGCAGGGACTTGAGAAAAGAAGTGGAGTGAGTACAGGCTAAAAGCTGCAAGTCCTGGAAGAGGAAGGAATGCAATGGACTGGTGGCCAACCAGTGCTCTGAACCCCATCTGGGATAAGAATTGTGGATCTGTGTCCAGTCTGCATATTTGTGCAACTTTTGGCCCCAGTGTATTTACCATCCAACTTGAGGAAGGGAGATATGGTGGTATGGTCTGAGACAATGGAAGGGCAAGAAGGGTTTCTGCAGCTGCCTTTGGAATCCAGGCTGGATAAGGAAGGCACAAAAGTCAAGAGGGGCTGATGATCCAGAAGAAAATCAAGGAGGAAGGATTGGAGGCTGTGCTCAAAGACTGGAATATTTGAGGTTAAGATTTCCAAGTGGTACAATTATAGTGGATGCATGACAGAGAGTGGCTGAATATGCTTGGAAGTGAAAGCTGTTCCAATTGAGGTGGAAGCATAAGTGTGGAGAAATATTTGTTTAGTCTTCTTGTACTCCTTTGTTCTAGAAGTCTGCCTTGGTTATTCCCAATTTCCTTAACAAAGGCTGTCCAATGGTGACTGTATGTTTTAGCACAGCTGTCTTCTATAGAGTGGGTTATTATTATATCTGTTATTTTTAAAAACCCACCCTTGCATCAATAAATATACATGTCAGCCAAATTCTTTATATTAATTGACAATTATTTATGAAAATTGCAATGCCTTAAGTGAAAATTTTGTGGAATCAGCATCCCTTAGAAACACCTTTCTTGCTAGAACCATGTGTTCTTGCTTTGTGACTGTTTGCATGTTTTATTGCTAAGTCTGTAGATAACATTCTTTCTTGAAGATTATTAATTATGTATACAAGTACCCCTGTGTAAAAGTATTCACTTGGAAGAGACCCAGAAATCTAAGGCAGGGGCCAGCAAACTGTTTCTGTAAAAAGGCAGAGAGTAAATATTTTCAGCTTTGCAGACTAGACAATCTCTGCCACAACTACTCAACTCTGCTTTTGTAATCTTAAAGCAAACAGACAATACATGAATGAGTTGTGGCTGTGTCCCAATAAAACTTTATTTACAAAAATAGGCAGTGGGTCGGATTTGGTCTGAGAGCTGTAGTTTGTTGACCCCTGATCTAAGATAATAAAAGACTCTAGTGGATTATGTAATTTTGTGGGAAGGTTTCCAAGTTCATATTTTAATTGATTTGACTTTTCAATTTTGGCTTTAAAAAACCCATTTAAATCATAGTTTGTTACGGTGCTATAGAAATGAAGTAACTTCTAAATGATGACACATGGAAGGTTCTAAGTACAGATGGGTTTGTGGAAAACTAATACGTCATGATATTCTGATGTAGACAGTCATCAGGCTTGTCATCTTAATTTACTCCCTTGAAGACTCAAGTACCTCCTCCCTCATCTTGGAGAAAGTGCGTGTCTGACACTACAGTGTCATTTCCTTCAACCATGTAATCCATAGGCACATGTGAAACAGTGTAATTCAATGTTGACTAGACCAATGATGGTATTTTAAACTATTTCCTTATGGAAATTCAGTGTCTTCTGGGAAAACTCACATTAGATTGCAAATCTGTTCCTAGCATTTAGAGACTCCTCATTAATAAGCACCTTTTTTTATAGTAAAATATGGCCTGGCCAAAAAAAAAAAAAATATCTGACAAGATGTGAGACTCAATGTTGTTCTTATGATTTAGAAGATAGACTGAAGTGAGATATACTTCCCTACAAATAAAATAGATATTCCTTAAAACGTCAATCAGAGTTATGTGGTTTCATTGTCTTTGTAAAGTATTTAGATATTTACAACTAAGGCCTATTAAATACGTACTATTAAGGTTGCCACCCTCTGAGGTGGTTTGATGTTTCAGTCAGGGTCCAGAGGTTTTTAAAATTTTTTTTCATCAGTCATTCTTTGGAATTAAATGTGTGTACGTTGGTAGGACAGAAAAGGAACGGAATGTCAGTTTTCTGCCAACAACTCTTCTGGCTGCAAGAGAATTTCTCATTTTTTTTTCTTTTCAGTGTGAGTCACATGGAGAATTTATCTGAGTAGGGCATCAAAAGAAGGAGTGAAAAGCAATTAAGGAGAAAAAACACAGCTCCTTACATCCATGTTGGTCCATATTGGAAAATGAATGCTGAGTATTATGGCTGGTTTTCAATTTCTTTTCTTGCTAAAGCCTAATTATTGAATTTTTCACTTGGAACATGCCCAGATAAGGTGGAACTTATTGAGGCTCCATTCTGAAAAAAAGATACCAGAAGTCATGATCTGCTTTTCTCACTATGGACATGGAAATTCTCATCACAGTGGTCAGCTGAGGTGATTTCAAGGAATAATACCTGAAGGGATCCTTTAATTCAGGTTGTAGAACAAAAGCCCAAACAAATCATTAACAACAATTAACCTCTCAGATGTAGTAAATTACTTTTAAATAAGTTAGTTTATTGAGAGATGTAATTTGAACATATATAATAACAACAGTCTGACACTAACTTCTGTACCCTCTGCTTGAAGCAACTGATGAACCCTGACTGTGGTATGATGGGAAGTTAACTTTACTCAACCTGTGAGACTGGATCTTTCTTCTGAACCATCCACAGGGCACAAGGCTCATTCTGATGTGCTTTGGAATGCACAAGGCCCATCCTATCTATTGCTCTAGGCTCTGCTGGCTTTAATTCAGAGTTTCTCAACCTCAACACTGTTGATATTTGGGCCACATGTGGGAGGCCATCCTGTGCACTGTAGGATGTTTAACTGCATCCTTGGCATCTACCCACTAGATGCCAGTAGTGCCCAGCCCCTGACCCTCGTCAGGACAACCAAAATGTCCCCACACATTGCCCAATGTCCTCTGGGAGACAGAATCACCCTGGTTGAAACCACTGCCCTAATAAGAGACTGCAAATTTCCAGGTTTGATATCATTTAACTGATATTCTAAAAAGCATTGGCTACATCTGCATGCTGCTGCCCTAGGCTCCTCTCTGAATATTTGATCTCAACTTTGCATTGAGTCTTGGAGGGAAGGGGCAATGTGTGTAGGATGTCCACACATCTAGGTTTGCCTAGGATAATCCAGTTTTTATCTGTCATCTGGATGTAATTATTAAGTGGCACCACTTTGAAAAGTGACACAGTAAGAGTGAAAATTATCTGGCCCCCATGTGGTTTTGGAAAATGGGGAACAGTTTTAAGAGTTCTTATAGTGTCAGAAAACTTTTACTCTGCAGCAGTTTTTGATGCCTTCCTGTACTATTTTAAGAGCCTGGAAATTCAACTATTTCATGCCCATATGGACCACATACTCAAGTCTTCAACCTTAACTCTTAACAGCTTCAGTTTTTGTCCAAGTAGGCCAAGAGAGCTCAGACAACAAGGAAGAGAACAGTGCTTTTAAAAGAATGTTCTTCTCAATAAAAATAAATTCTGAAGTTCTAAGTAGGGAGTTACTGCTGAGTTTATAATGGATTTCATATTTGCTTTTACAATCACAGTATTGCTGGGCTCAGGCTTCCTGCTTGGAAAAGTGCTTTGCAATGCTTCAGACAGAAGAGAACGATTTTAGAACAGGCTTGGCTATGAGACAAGAGAGTTGAAGAAACCAGAGGTGGTTTGAAAGCGGTCATTCCTTTGGTGTTAAAGATAGGGGAAAAAAGATTGTTCCCCCTTATTAAATCCTGTCACATGTAGACGAGAGTGCTTGTTAAAGCCTCGAGTGGACATTTGCATTGTATGGTTCTCTGGTGTGTACCTTTGCTAAAATAAGTATGCAAATGTCTCCAGGTAGTAATATGCCCTCGACCCTGTAATCAGAATCGGTCTCTCACCTGGAAATGTGAAGACACAATGTTTGACTAGTAATGAAGGTAAGATAATCATGTGGGACCACACCATTCAAAAGGTTGTCTCATGCTCACAAGATGAATGCTGTATTTCCAGCCATCATGCCCATGTATCAGACAGAAAGAATAAGGAAGAGGGGAGCTCAAAAGGACATCCTTGCTGGGACAGCTTCCCAAAATTACTGAAGCCCTCCACCTAACACTTATTCTCCAAAATCGATAGTTTTTCAGCCAGGTGTTTTTACCACCTCCTTCAGTATTATCTTACCAATAAATGGCAGGAGAATGGATATTGGGTAGACAATTAGCAAGCTCTGGTATATAGCCCAACTTTTGCTAGTGTTTAAAAGTCAAAACCACACAGATCTTCTAAACCAGTGGTCAACATTCACTGTCTGTGGACTAAATTCAGCCCACTGACTGTTTTGGTAAATAAAGTTTTATTGGGACACAACCACACCCCTTCATTTACATATGGTCTGTGACTGCTTTTGTGCTGTCAAACAGAGTAGTTGTGACACAGACTATATATATGGCCTCCAAAGTCTAAAATGTGGTCTCTCTGGCCCTTTACAGGAAAATGTTGCCAACTCCTATTCTAAACAGATAACTCAATGAAAAAATGGGCAGAAGACATGAACAGACACTTTACAAAGAGGATATCCAAAGACCAATATGCACATGAACAGGTGTTCCAACTCATTAGTCACCAGGAATTTTTTTTTTCCGAGACGGAGTCTCACTCCGTCACCCAGGCTGGAGTGCAGTGCCACAATCTCGGCTCACTGTAAGCTCCACCTCCCAGGTTCATGCCATTCTCCTACCTCAGCCTCCCGAGTAGCTGGGACTACAGGTGCCTGCCACCATGCCTGGCTAATTTTTTGTATTTTTAGTAGAGACGGGGTTTCACCATGTTAGCCAGGATGGTCTCCATCTCCTGACCTCGTGATCCGCCCACCTCAGCCTCCCAAAGTGCTGGGATTACAGGCATGAGTCACCGCGCCCAGCAGGAAATGTTAATTTAAACCACAGTGGGATGGCACTGCTTTCCCTTCAGAATGACTATAATCAAGAAAGAAAGAAAGAACTGGCAGTATCAAGTGTTGCATTAATATGGGACAATTGGAACTCTCATACATTCCTGGTGGCACTGTAGGTTGGTATAAAGACTTTGAGAAGCTATTGGGCAGTGTCTACTAAAGTAGAACAAATGTCCCCCTCTGGGATGGAGCAGTTCCACTCTCAGGTATATGCCCAACAGAAATGCCTACGTATATTCACCAAAAGGGATGGACCAGAATGTTCACGTTGGCACTATTAATAATCCAAAGTTGGTAACAACCCAAATGTCTATCAACAATAGAAAAGGGAAAAATGTGTTTTATTCATACAATGGAATACTTTTCAGTGATGAAAAGGAGCCTCACTACCTGCTACAACATATAATATTGACAAAAGAAGCCAGACAAGACTGACTCTGTTGCCTTAAAGTTCAGAAACAGGCAAACAGATCAATGGTGTTTGAAGTCAGAATATACGGTTCCTTTTAGGGGTAGAGATCGGGAGAGGAATCGTTGTGATTTAGGTGGTCATTATACAGGGGGTTCGCTTTGGCAAAATGCATTGAGTTGTGCACTTATGAGTTCAGAATTTTTCTGCTTATATATTGTATTTCAATAAAGAGTTTCAAAACAAAAAATAAAAGAATACACATCTCTTTAATGATAGAAATGTATCAGCCTTGCTCTCAGCCAGTTTTCTATTGAAAATGATGCCTATAACACGTCCCTCATGAAACAACCACATAAACCTACATAATAGCCCTGGCCCTTTGGATTCTAGTCTTATTCACAAATGGAATAAATTTTCTGTCTTCAGATTTTTGCATTTGACTACATCTACCCTGACAGTGTGACTGACTAGGTGGTCTCAGCTCCACATACCCCACGGCAAGAATAAAAAGGTTGTATCTAAACTGCAATGGATTAACCCACTGAGCAGACCGCATGCCCCTGGGCTTTCTTGCCAAAAGAGAGAGCAAAGACTGCAAGGAAGCTGAATGTGGAATTTATGGACCCTAAGAAGGCAATTTGGAAGGATTTTTTCCCCCATTTATGTTTAGTCTTAACTTGGTGAAATTGTAAAGGGGTGCTGGAGACTGGGGGAGCTGTTGGTATGCAAAGTGTTGTCTGCCTCAGTTGTGCTCCTGAGTTTTGACTGGCTGCCCAGTGTTATGTGGGAAGCTAAATAAAATGTGTATACTTCTAAAAAAATATCAATTTTAGATTTTACAAAAGGAGTCAAATATTATTACTCCCAAGGGAAGAATTGAGGCAGTTGTTGTTTTTATTTTTAGAAGAGGGTCAGAAGAAACAGCCAGGTCTTTTAAAAAAAATCACCCAAATTTTTGGCTGACATATTCAGTTAAATTTGTCCCCTCTCATTGATGCCGGTGGGGAGTTATAAAGGACAGAAAAATATCAAATGCTAAAAATGAATAGAAGGGATGTAATAATCCAAGAATTAGGGTAATTGATGGCAATTTTTTAAAGACACTGCTATAAATGAAATTTAAATAACTAACTAAAGCTAGATATTCAATCCAATAGTTATAGTATATACATAAGATGTACTAGTTATTGTTTCATAATTATCCAAAATCTTTCATTTAAAAATATCATTTTGTTTCTTAGACTATGTGTATATGTTACATATATGTGTGTATGTATATTTCAAATACATATGTGTAGAAATTCATGAGTTTTCTTTTTAAGTTACCATCCTCCAAAGGGAAAAAACAAAAAACAAAAAAAAAAACCTGGCAAGTGATGAGAAGGAATTGTAGCTGTGTTAAGAATCTTAGAAGAGTTAGGTGATCTTGATGCAGCCTCCCAGGTCTGGTGTAGCACCTAAAAAGATCATTTTTAAAAAAGAAATCCAAATATTAGTTTAGGAGAAAACACAGAAAATTTCATGACTCTCATTTTTGTGAAAATTAAAATCTGACAGTAGAAGGCAAAGTGGCATGGCCCCTGTGCTTGGGTTACTGCTGCTTCCCAAGGGGCTCCTTAGGGAGATAACTTCCCTGTTCCTTCTCTTTTTTACTTGGCAGTCCCGGGAGGACGGTTGAGTTGGGGGACTAGGGGCGTTGGAATAAGGGTGTCCTTGCCAAGCTCCTGTGGTTGGCTGCTAATTGGACTTCTCACTTTGTGAACCAAAACATTTAGAGAGTCTTGTCTTAGGAAAAGCAAATTATTCTGCCCTGTGATGGCGCTTCAGTTTGGAAACATCAAGGAGCTAGTCTCACTGATAACAGAGTTGATCAGGGGAGAGTATGCAAAGACAAGACCCAATTATCAAAGCACAGCCATTTCAAAGGGTTTTGAATAGATTGCACTTGTTTTGGTGAGAAACCAAATTAGAGAGTTCTGCCTCCTAAACTCTACATAGACTAATGTGTTGTTGGGAAGCACCCCTGCTCTGGGAGCTGCATTTACCTCTTGGTCATACTGAATTCCTTCATAGGAGGGCCTTTGATATATTTATTCTATAACCAAAAATGGCAGCCCTGAGATTGGACAGCATCCCTTTGATTTCCTGTGGACTGTCCTTTTCTGGAGATACGGTTTATTCTTTCCTAAGCATCAGAATTATGATTTTGAAAAGTTTTGCTTTTGAAATACTACATCACAGTGTCCTAATGAGAATGGTGAGCCATCTGCAACATTCAACACTTGGGTATGGCAGTCAAGTCTGGGCTCAATGAATGATTATGTTGTATAACTCACCAGGTTCCTCCAGGCAGCAGTCATTGCCATTGTAATTGATTCCTGATGAGATTGTTTCTTGATTTGCTGGTGCTGTAACCACTGATGCTGATTGTTCTCATCTCCTGAAATTGTATTTAGTAACAGCATTCAACAAATATTACTCAAGTGGTTATTGTATATGGGACCAGGCTCTGGGGGTAAAAAATGAGTATGACAGCCTTGTCTTTGAGGAGACAAGTGTTTCAGGAGGAAACAGACAAGATGAGCATCATAACAGAGGTATGAACAGGAAGCTAGCAGAGCTCCTATTGGAGGGTGGTGAGGTGAATCAGGGAATGTCCCTCCAGGAAATTCAGAGAGGCTAATGGGAGTTACACAGGCAAAGGAGAAATGGAAGGGAGGTGACAGAGGAAGAAGAGCATTATAGGTGGAGGGAAATTTCTCCTTGAAAACAAAGGAATCACATTCCATGTATGACCTAGAATTTCAGTGGGCATCTCCTCTGGCAAGAAGTTGAGTAGAAGGATGGCTGCATTTTGGAATTTTCAAAGTGTGGAGAGGATGCTATGTGCACTGTAGTAAGTGCAAAACAATGGGTCGGATTTTTAAAAATTTCAGGTACACACATATTTATCTATATAGTGTGACGTGACATAGAAGTCACAGACTGTTGAAAAGTTTATGCCAGAAAAATAAATAGCAATTTGAGTTCACTTCCTGTGAGTGGCCTAGGGTTTTTAAGACAAGACAGAATAATAAGATGTCAAGGGCCAAATACAGACATGGATGTTTTAGAATCCTTTGCTTTTCTGTTCTCAGAGCACATGGCATTTGGTACAATTGAATCCAGGGCAGATGGGTGCAAGCCCCATTCAATTTTGAGGGGAAACCAGTTAACAAACATGTGTCCAAATATGGGATTAAACTTGCAAGGCAAGCGAGTTGCTTCCAATAACACTTAGAAAACATTAATTAGTGAGAGGGAAATACTTCGTCAAATGGTTTGAGAATAGTAAAGACAAATGCAACAAGGAAACATTGTTTTTAGTTACAATTTATATTGTTCTATAAGAAATGGGGCTGCAGGTGCTTTCCTCAGACAAAATGAATCCTAAATACATTTACCTAAGATTTCTAGAAATAATACAAATGTGTCTTTAAAAACTCAGATACATGAAGCAGTAGAATCCAATTTGGAAGTCCTCTTGACCTAAGCAGTCTGGTTTCTCTTTGGTAAGTTGCCTGTTTCTGTACTATAAATGAAACAAAATAATTGCTATGTTAGTAGGGATGAATATATGGAAGATGGTTTTTTCTTTTGGGCTTATAAAACTCCAGGAGGGAAAAGATGAAAGCCAAAAGTAGAAAAAAATTCCAAGGAAACAAATTGCAATTTTAGTTTTCTAAATCAGGGGTCGGTGAACATTTTCTGTAAAAGGCCGGATATTTTAGGTTTAGTGAATATGCGGTTGGTCTCTGGCAACTGCTCACCTTTGCTGGTGTAGTGAGAAAGCAGTCATAGACAAGTAAACGAATGGGTGTAACTATGTTCCAAGAAGACTTTATTTGTGGATATTGAAATTTGTATTTCATGTAATTTTCATATCGTAAAATGTTATTTTAATTTTTCCAACCATTCAAAAATGTAAAAAAAATTTTACCCACCCTGTGCTAGATCTGAGACAATTATCTCCCCACAAGTTTGTTCTGTTAGAAACTTCTTGGTTGAAAAGCAACATGCTTTCCCTTTAAAGTTTTCATAAATTTATTAAATTATGATGTTTTCCCCCACTGGTGTTTTCCTACTTTTTTCTAGAATGCTCTGTGCTCTCGTAACATTTTCTAACATCTGTTGTCATCATGCATTTATTAAGCACTCACCATGAACTGAAATGCTGGGGACAGACGTCAGAGGAAAAGAAAATATTAGCAATAGAAAGTGGTACAGAAGCTCCTCTATTTATGGAATTTCAACTCGTGCACTTTCAGAGATACAAACAAAAGCATACCCTGGAGCAAAGCCCTCTGGCTCTCTCTTCACCACCAAAATATGCGTCAAGAGGTTCTGGGAGCTTTTAGTTTCTGCCCTTTTTAAAAAGAATTTCTCATTTTTCAGTCTATGGAATATTTGCTGTCTTTCTGCTAGGTGTTGAGGAATTTTGCCAGGAACCCCATCGTATGTGATAACCTCAGAGGACTTGAAAGAAGAAAGTGCTGGTAAGAAGTAGTAGAAGTAAAGGCAAGATAGAAACAGTTTTTTGTTTTTTTTTTTTTTTTTTTTTAATTGAAATAGGTCAGAAAAACTGTTGTAAGCCCTTTGGCAGGAAGAATGATTTTGAGGACAAAGATCCCATCATACAACCTGAGAGAAGCTCTGTACTTGTGTAATAATAGCAAACATTGATACAGAGCTTCTATGTGCCTGGCTGTGTTTTAAGCGATTACACGATCATATGAGTGTCCTTTTTCACTAATTTAATCACCACAAAAAAAAAATGTTAATCAGCTAATGAGCTCGAGAAATGACTGATGAAACAGTGAAACTTGAATGTGGCTCTGGAATTAGCATCATAGGCCTATTTGTGTTAATTTAAGAGAAGGAAATAAATCTGGTAAGTGTACCCAGTCATGGATGGTTCCATGGGTTTGCAGCTTTTGGCATCTGCCCAACCTTAAAGTAAGAGGCAGAACAGCAATGCTATTTTGGGGTGATATTACGGATGCTAAAGCTGTTGAGGAATTCCCTGTGTTGCTTGTGGGCAGATTACCCATTTCAGAAGATTTTCAGTGTATGAAATGAAACAGGTCGAATGTAGGCAAAGATGTCAGCCAACGCATTTATCAGTAAGGAGGAGAATGAAAAGATCGACTCATACCTCACCCAGGTTGAAATCTTGAGGTTGCAAGCTTCTACCCTGTTCAAGACCTCTGGACATAGGAACAAAGTCATAAATAGCCTTTAGAGCTTAACATGTATTCAACCAAAAAGCATAGTGGACTCTGTGCTCTGCCCGGAATATCTCAGATCTTTTACCAGTTCTGTGTGCCTGTCCCATTCACCAGCTTCTGTGTAGTTTTGCTTCTAATGACCACCATCTGTGAACACTCTGTGGGGTTCTGGAGCAGTTGCCCTATATTCACAAAGAGCAGGAAGTGCCTGGGAGTTTACATCACCCTGGGGGTGTCCCACAGCCCATGACTGACTGATGTGTGTGAAAATATTGAAGTCCAAATTCTTTGGCAAAGGCGGGACAAAGTTTAGATGTAATTAATACCCCAGACCTTCCCTCAGGACCAGACTGAGACAACTAGGACTTTGCTAGAAATCACACGCTTACTTGGTTTTATTCCCTTCCCTACCCTGTTATGCTCACCCCTTACCCGTTTCTCCTGGGAACAGGTTCTTAATAAATCAATTGCACATCAGTCCTTATCTTAGTATCTGCTTCTGGGGAACTCTACCTAAAGCAAGAAGCACATATATTATTAAGACAGAGAAACCTTGCAAGGCTTTACCTTAATTAGCAATGAAATATTGGATGAAATAATGGACTGAATGAATTGATAGAAGCTTTGCACTACTCATGTTGTAGTTAGGGAAACAGGAAAATGATAAAACATTGAAATAATGACTATTACATTTTAGAGTTTGAAGGTCGTATAGTGAGACTGCCCACATAGTGCAGCCTCTCTGGCTGATGGTAATGTAGGTTCAGCTTATATATGGTCAGGGAAGAAGATACTACCACCTCCTGGGACAGTTGCCTTCCTTCCTCCTTCCCTCCCTTTCTTCATTCCTTATTTCCTTCCTTCTACTTTATGGAGGTAAAATTCACATGCCATACAATTCATTCATTTAAAGTGAACAATTCCTTGGTCTTTAACATATTCAAAGTTGGGTAACCACTATTAACATCAATTTCAGAACATTTTCATCACCCTGTAAAGAAAAACTGTACCCTTTAGCTATCACCCCCTCAACTCCTCAACCCCCAAGCTCTGCAGTCCTAGGCAATCCCACATCTACTCTGTGGATTTGCTTATTCTTGACATTTTGTATAAATGAAATAATATAATATTTGGTCCTTTGTGACTGGCTTCTTTCAATTAGCTTACAATTTTCGAAGTTCATGCATGTTGTATCAGTATTTCATTCCTTTTAATGGCCAAGTAATCTTTCATTGTATGGATCGATCATATTTTGTTTATTCATTCATCAGTTGGTGGGAATTTGGTTTGTTTCTACCTTTTGGCCGTTATGAATAATTCTACCATGAACATGTGTGTACAAGTTTTTGTGGACCTATGTTTTCATTTCTCTTGGCTATATACTAGAAGTAGAATTGCTAGGTCAGATACAGAAAGTTCTTTCTATATTCAGACAAACTCTGAGTCTCCTTAACTTCCACACTTGGTACTTATCCAGCTTTCTGAAGAAATATGGACAAGATTTTCTTATGCATGACATCCCCTCAAATTATTCATCATCTTTATGTACTCCTTCAACTTTCAAAGACTGAGTATCTTCTGTTCTTTCAATCATTCCACTGCAAAAATGGGACTTACAGAAATGCAAACTGATAGCTTTGAGGTTGTTACATTATCTGTTATAATGTAAAAAACAGCTTTCTTTTGTTCCAAATCTCAGACTTTCCCATCAACAACAGGGAACAAGTGGCTAAGTTATTTTGCCAAGATAAGAGAAAACAAATTATTTTCTGGGTAAGAAGGCTTTTTGATAGACTCTGCATGGATTTTCCCTTTGGAAATCAAGAGGACTAATGATTTGTGTAGTTTATATATACATTTGTAATTTCTTGACATGTTAATGTGAGAAAAAAGAATTCTGTGCTTCTGAAAAATAAAATTTGATGGAAATCAGTTATCTTAAGAGCTTTAAAAGAAGTCACGTGTAGCATTCTTTTTATTCTTAGTCATGAAGACAATGGGGAGAAAACTTGACAAAACCACAGGAAAATGTAGCAAGTTACTTAGCAGGCTCTGGGTTGTGCTGAACTGGGCCAAATGTTATGGTCATTTCTTCTTCTGTAGCTGTGAATGGGTCTGATCCTTGCTTGTTAGTCATATACTTAGGAATATTTTCCACCTTCTTTTAACATTAAATCCAGAGCTCAGGATGGCTTCTGACATTGTCTCATGCTATCAGCATGACGTTGGACAAGTCACCTGGTCTTTCTGAGTTTCAGTTTCTGCATCGTACTATCACTGCATCAGTGGCTTTCAAACTGTGTTGCACGGGATAACAACCAAAGAATCTTACTAAAAATGTCAATGGTGTGGTGCTACAAGGGATTATGCAAGTAGGCTCTGGAGAGGTCCTCACAATCTATTTTTTTTTAATTTCAAGGCTAAATTTTATTATTTAGAATATCTTTTTTAATTATTATACTTTAAGTTCTAGGGTACATGTGCACAACGTGCAGCCTTGTTACATATGTATACTTGTGCCATGTTGGTGTGCTGCACCCATCAACTCATCAGCACCCATCAACTCGTCATTTACATCAGGTATAACTCCCAATGCCATCCCTCCCCCTACCCCCTCCCCATAATAGGCCCCGGTGTGTGATGTTCCCCTTCCCGAGTCCAAGTGATCTCATTGTTCAGTTCCCACCTATGAGTGAGAACATGCGGTGTTTGGTTTTCTGTTCTTGCAATCGTTTGCTAAGAATGATGGTTTCCAGCTGCATCCATGTCCCTACAAAGGACACAAACTCATCCTTTTTTATGGCTGCATAGTATTCCATGGTGTATATGTGCCACATTTTCTTAATCCAGTCTGTCACTGATGGACATTTGGGTTGATTCCAAGTCTTTGCTATTGTGAATAGTGCTGCAATGAACATACATGTGCATGTGTCTTCATAGCAGCATGATTTATAATCCTTTGGGTATATACCCAGTACCCACCCAAGTGGTGCTGATGCCCATTTTCCTGAAGACCATACCTTCAAAAACACTGACTAGCCATTTCCTTCTGGTCCCTCTTCCTCGTGTTCTGTATTCCACCGAAAGGGAGAAGAAATATTATTATCTTTCCAGGTAATATCTTTTCATCTGTGCTGTGTGCAAGGACACAAAGGAAGACAACTAAAGTTGAAATAATGAAAAAAGTCCCAGTCTGATGCTTAGATTCTGATTTATTATAATTATTTTGACTGTAACAATTTTAACCAAAAATAGGGTTTCTTAACCTTGGTACTATTGACATTTGGGACCAGATCATTCTTTGCCTTGTGTGTGGGAGGCTATCCTGTGCATTGTAGGAAGTTGAGCAGCATATCTGGCCTCCACCTACTAGATACCAGTAGCAGCTCCCCATCCCTCCAAGTTACAGCAACCAGATATGCCTCCAGATATTGTCAAATGTGCCCTAAGGGGCAAATTTGCCCCTGGCTGAGAACCACCTTCATAAGGCATGGTCCCCAAAGAAAAGAATCAAGAAATTAGGCTTGGAGCAGTTTTCTTCGGTTGGTTCTTATTGCACAGCAAGGCAAAGAAGGCCCTGCTAAACTGTTGGTGCTTGACCTTTATGTACCAAGCATTCCTGGGGGATCTGGAACTCCCTGGCTCATCCTCTCTATTTGCTGGATTAATGAGATACAGACAGTTTAAGTGACTTGGCAGGAAAAGGACATTCTGTTTTATTCTCCTCATTTTATTACACTCCTGACAACAAATTCTTAACATTTGCCTTATATGTTCTGCTCCCTATCATTATCACAAGATAGATTAGTGGGTGAGGGGGGTAGGGAAACCAATATATGTGAAATTGCTTTGAAACCTGCAGACACCAGAGTAATGCCAGGTGTCATCATTCATCCTACTCCTGAGCCTCTGAAGCCAGGAGTTTCTTGAGGTTATAAAAGTGGTTTTTTGGGGGGTGACTAGTCAAGTACTCCAAAGAACTCCAGAGTGGTCAGTTTTGATCACACAAATGGCCAATTTTTACCCAGTCTGTTAGCCTTTTAACAGCACACCATGTTGCGTGGAGACCCACTTGTGTATGAGTCTTCAACGATGGGTGGAGACCCAGGGCTCGGTTCTACTCTTCTGCTCTGGAGAACTTTCTCTTTGTTTTCTTGGGTGGTGCAAGACCTACTTCACTGAAAGAAAATGTGTTGTTAGTGTGAGAGGCACTGCTAAGTGGAAATTATTAAAGGATGAATTCCTTATGTCTGTGAAAGGTTTCTCCACCTTGGCACTCTAGACATTTGGGACCAGAACATTCTTTGTTGTGAAGGCTGTCCTGTGCAGCGCAGGATGTTTAGCAGCATCTCTGGTCTCCACCCACTGGATGCAAGTGACACCCTTCCCCTGCAGTTGTGGCAGCCAAAGATAGCTTCAGATATTGCCAAGTTTCTTCTCAGTGGCAAAATTTCCCCTGTTGAGAATCACTGGCCTAGGAGGTGTGGATGTGACACCAGCAATCTAATGAATGGGTCTGACTTGTCAAAAAGAATCTCTACCTTGAAACATACTGGAATGGCCTGCAAAGAGATTGGGGTCAACTACCATTTACATCGCAACTCTACCATTTATTAGATGTGCAAAACAAGTTAATTACCCTCATAAATAAAATTAAGATAATCATACTTTCCTTCCGGGTTGTTTTGAGGATCCAGATGTTTGCAAAGCATCTAGTTGAGCCTGTGACGTAGGTGCTTACTGAATAGTGGAATTGTTACCATTTCAAACAACAATTCTAGCACCTGCAGTGTTGGCGTTGTCATGGGAATTCTGCAGGGTTTAGACAACTGAAACACTGTGCAACTGTGCAGAAGAAAGGAGATTATGATCAGAGGAATGAAGGCAATAGACTAGCATTTGATTATGGATATAAATGAAAAATCACTTCTTAATTCCCAGACGGTTATTTGGAAAGTCATAGCTGGAGAAATTGCGGCCTCTCCTTTTTGCCTAATGACCCTTTAATTGAACATATAAGAAATGTCTCCTTTTTGGGAACTTTTTAAGGATACCCTCTCTGGTTGTGTGGCATAGAGTAGAAATTCTTCAGTGAAAATATCAAAATGGCAAAAACAAGATAAGCCAATAATACCAAATAGAACCTACTGTAATGGTCATTCTTTTTTCCTCACCCTTCCTTGCTTGTTTTCTTTCCCTGAATTCTCAGATTATCATATTCTTGACTCCAGTTGATGCATGTATTTATGATATTCTTCGTACTAGGGTTTGAAGCCAAAGACAATGGTACTATGCTGTGCCAGGATGTTCTCCTCTCTCTTCTCCATCTCTCCTATGTGACCACAGCTCCAGGCACCATTTTTGGAAACACCAGGAATTCTTCCTTCACTGCTCTTCAGCCCAGCTGTCTTCAGGCTGGGGGTTGTCTCCCTAAACTTACCTGGAAAAAAGAATAAGGACCTTCATTCTTCCTTATATTTCTTCTATCTCTACATCCCTGGAAGGGTTAACAGGGTGGGAAGAAATTATGGCTGTAGAGCAAAATGATAATTCCTGAAATGGCATATATGTTTACAGTTGTCAGGCTGAGATTTTACCCCCAGTTTGCTGAAATTCTGCCTAATGAGATGTCCTCCCTTAAAAGCACATTCGGTGTATTCATCGCTCCTGTCTGTGAGTATGGGTGAAGTCAGCCTTGTCATTGCCAATGCCAGGGCCCTAGCAGGGCTGGTAGGTTCTTCACTTACAGGAGACACATGATTTCAGATGAGGAGGGCCTTAAGCTGCTACTCCAACTCTCCTTTCTGATCCTGGACTTTGATTTCCTTAATTTCATCTCTGTAGCTCTATGAAAAAACTTTAAAAAGAGACAACTCTAAACTGTGTTCAGTCTTCATATAAACTGTGTTCAGTCTGTTTATACAATAGTGTAAATAAAGATTCTAATTAATACAGTTTGGAAAACTGTTAGGCATTGTCTAGTAAAGTTGAAGATATGCATGCCTATGACCCAGCAGTTATATTCCTGGGTTTGTACCCTATAAAAATGCATGCACATATGCACAAGGAGATATGTATAATGATGTTTAAGCAGTGTGGTTTTCAGTAGTCCAAGATTGAAAGGGACATAAATGTCCATCAACAGTTACAAAGATAAATAGTAATAAACACATATAATGAGTACTAGACAGCAATGGGAATGAACAAACAACAGCTACATACAGCAACATGAATGAGACTTAGAAACAGAATGTTGAGCAAAAGAAGTCAGCTACAATAAAAGCATACTTACGAATCTGTTTATATAAAGTTAGGAAACAGGCAACACTAAGCTCTAATATTTATGGATGCCTGACTTCCTAAAAAGCAGTGGATTTCAACCAGGAGTGATTATGCCTTTCCCCACTCCATGGGGGACATCTGCAATGTCTAGAGTCATCTTTGGTTACCACAATTGGTGTAGGGGGAATAATACTGGCATATAGTGGGTAGAGGCTGGGGATGATGCGAAACATTCTGCAATGTCAGGCTCTACCACAACGAATGATTGGTTCCCAAATGTCAAGAGTGTTGGAGTTGAGAAACCCTGCTGGAAAAGGGAAGTGAAGAAGTGAAGTCATGACAGTGTCTACCACTGGGATGGGGGAGGAAAATACAGCCAAGGGACATGGGGGTCTAGGGTACTAGCAATATTCTAATTTTTTACCTCAGTGAAGGTTAGACAGGTGAATGTTTTGTAACAATTCATTAAGCTGCACATTATATGCTATGATTTTTCCATTTCAAAATGTTAAAAATACTCTAGGGCTCTAGAGGCTAGATTAGCAGGGCAATAGGATGGCATAGTGTGGGCACTGGGTTTGGGGGAGGGGTTACCCATCTAAGAGGATCTCATAGTAACTCTGTTAATAATGGTGGGGCTGGGCCTCCAAGAAGGGCCTGTCCTGCCATCTGAAGTGATTTTTAATACTCAGATGGGCCCTCAGCTCTTCCTACACTATGAAGTTGAATTTGCTTTCACAGATTTGGGTAAAGTTTTTCTGAAAAAAGTAATCCCCTTGCATTGGCATTAACTGTGGAAAATTTTAACTCAGCCTATAGGCAGGCAGAATAAATGCAAACAAGGATTTTAATTTAAATGCTCTGCCAGAAAGGGCAGCATTCAGTTCTGGAAATGCTGTAACGTTTAGGGACAGGAAGACGTGGAAATTCCACAGTTAGCAGGGCACATTTTCTCTTAAAGGTGATGCTAGTAGAGTAACTCATACAGATTATTTTTAAGTCCTCTCTGGGGTGAATTATAA
This sequence comes from Papio anubis, assembly GCF_008728515.1. Lineage (NCBI taxonomy): Eukaryota > Metazoa > Chordata > Mammalia > Primates > Cercopithecidae > Papio > Papio anubis. Next base: position 134,350,904 of record NC_044996.1, read on the forward strand.
ATATCTGATAAATTTATTTTTTAAAAAAAGAAAAAAAACTAAACAAAGAATAACATTAGCCTAGCAGGCTCTTAACCAACAAATTGGATGAACTTCAGCCTCCTCTGAAGTGAGGTTTTATGTGCTTCTTGCTCCTTTTTCTCTCTCTCCATTACCCCCAAAGGATCAAACGTGCATTCTGAAACCACATGCCATGTCAATATACAGTTTAGTTGACTTAGAACAATACCTGTGCATAGTATGCACTTAGAAATATTTATAAAGTGTGGAACGATAGACAATGGACACTTAGAAGGACAGTGGGGGTGGATGATGGTAAATTACTTAATGGGCAAAATGTACATTCTTCTGGTGATGGATACCCTAAAAGCTCTGACTTCATCACTACACAATCTATCCATGTAATGAAATTATACTGCTACCCCATACATTTATACAAATAAAAATGTTAAATGTAAAATATTATTTGTTGAATCATGACCAAGTGAACAAATAACATGGGAAGGATACTTGGAAGTACAGGTATGCAAATAAGAAATTTTGATTAGAGTAGTGTTTTAAATATACCCTGAAATATATTTAAATGAAATAGTAATGTGTGAAATTCAAATTGTTTAAGATTGAACAGACTTCTTAGAGTTCTGCATGATCTTCTACATCCCTTCTGGAGCTTTGAGCCTTAAACAATTGGACTAAGAATTGAAGGAGGTGGATGATTCATTCCAAGGTGATTTAAGAGTCTTGCAGCATGAACTGATCATTTCTTTAAGTGCTTTGCCCAATCTCACAAAACTCTTCAAACACAGAGAAAAAACAACCCTATTGCACTTGAACATTTTACTCCAACTTAGCTATGACACTTTAGCAATAAATAATGCTAGAAGGCAGAAGTCATTCCTAAAATGTAAGTACACAGTGTGGGGATGATGGAGTATTTTTGGCTTACAAGAATGTCATTTAGTGACTTACTACATTTTTCAAAGAAAGAATACAGACCAAATCTAGGATGACCCAGTTTTAAGAGGTGACTTACTCAGGGGTAATGAACAAAAGGCTATGGTTAAGGTTTTAAAGACCCAGGGATTCACCTTGTGTTGTTTAAATAGATTAATAATTAAATAGTGTTTGTAGGGAAAGGGATTTTTAGCTTCAGGGGCTTAAAGGCAAGTGTGACAGAAGAAAAAGTTCTAAGGCTGGAGTGTTCATCTTTCTGAATAGACCACAGTGAAGTGAAAGTCCCTAAACTGGGGCTTGTCTAGGCCATTGAATTACATCTGTATACACATGCCCCCATCAGGCTGCCCTGGCTGCAGTTCTCTGAAAGATGCCAGATGGTGAAGCTCAAGCTGGTTCTCTGTCTTATTCTAAGGGTCTTTGATGACTTTCCTCTAAAGGTTGCTTTTAGCAGCAGAACAGAGTGAAAGTAGAGGGAACTTCAGTGTGTCATTTTTCCAACTCTGCCTGGACATGTCGCAGAGCAGGGAAGGCCTCCAAGATGAATGGGCATGCTCATTTCTCTCACAAAGCAGAAGAAAGGAGACTTGGGTAGGTCAGACTGCGGGAGAACGAGAGACTTGGGCAAATAGTGCGGGAGAACGAGAGACTTGGGCAAATAGTTCAATTGACTTTCTCATAAGACAGGCAACACTGGAAGTTCCTGGGTTTGGCAAGGGATTGATTTTAAATTTATTTTTATTTTTTATGTTTGCAGTATAAAATACACATAGTGAAGGGTGTAAATTATACTAGTCTGAACTGTACTGCTCAGTGAAAGTTTACATATGGGTGTACTCCAGTAGCTGCCATACAGATCAAGATATAGATCATTTCCAGCACCCTAGAAGGTTCCCTTGTACCACCTTCCTAGTCAATACCACCTTCCCCCTTTGGTAACCACTATTATGACACCTATCACCATGGATTCCATTTGCCTATTGTACTTAAACATTTGAATTTCAGTTGCAGAATAAATAAGTGAAATCTTACAGTATGTACACTTGTGTCTGGTTTCTTTTTCCCAACATAATGTTTGTGAGATTAATTCATTTGTTCTGTGCATCAGTAGCATTTTCCTTTTTATTGCTGAGTAGTATTCCATCATGTGCACAGACTATAGTTGGTTTGTCATGCACCAGTTGGTGTACATTTGGATCGCTTTTATTTGGGGCAATTATGCCTCAAGACAGTATGAACATTCTTGTATATGATGAGATTATTGTACTCTATATATCTAGGGGTGGAATTTGCTGGATCAGAGGATAGGCCTATGATTGAGTTTAGCAGATATAACCATACAGTTTTCCAAGTGGATAAACCATCATGGGACTATCTAATGGTAGATTCCTCAGGTCACTTGCACCTCTGGCTTCACATTCCCACTGCTAATTACAATTATGCTGCGAATTGTTTTAAAATGTTACGTGGTTCATTCAACTAAATTGTAAGGGCTGAAATTCAGGGGCCACATCCAACTTTCCTCCCTCCTCCTCTTACACAGAGCAAGTGGAGAGTCATTCAGCTGGTTCAGTACAGTGGGACCCTGACAAATTGTCACAAGCTACCCCCAAACACATCTTCCACTTCGTAGCCACCCCTCTGGGGCTTGCATTGATTGATTTCATGAATCTGGAGTCTCTACTCTGGCCCCAGGCCTGGCTTTTGTCTGGGTTCAACTTGTGGGAGGCTGGACGTAAATTACAGAATGACAAGGCTGTGGAGGGAACTCTGTGATCTTCTCCAAGGTGTTTTAAAGTACAGGTTTCCATGAGGCAATTTCAGAGCAGAGACCAGTTTTAAGGGTTATTATGAACCTACAGGATGTGTCCTGCAAGCCCCTCCTGGAACTTGGTTAGCCCTAGGTGACCAGCATCCCGCACAGCCTTGCCCCCTCAGCAGTTCCCCTGGGTAGCATGACTTGGTTCCTGTCAGTCCTGCCCTCTCCAAGGGTCCCCGCATTTGAGACTGTAACAGAAGAAGGCTTTCTAGAAAGGGAAACTCTGCCCTCCCAGGAGACGGCTCTGAATCTCCTTCCACTGTCAGGCCCACACCTCCTTCAAAGTTAGTGAGAGTCTCTCTTTCTTGGAAACCCAAGTTCTCCCTCTCACTGGCATTGAAGGGTTTGGCAGTCCCCGCCTCAGCAGCCGGGGTCCCACGGGTCCGGGGAGGGTAGGGTAGCAGGAGGCAGGCGTGCCGGCCGGCCTGACACCTGTCGTGGGCGCGTTAGGCCTCCGCAACCCCCCAACAGCTGTCAGCGGTGGCTGCCGCAGGGACCAGCCAGGAGCGGAAGGAATTAAACGCCCGCCCATCGCATCAGACTCGGCCGCTCCCTCCTCCTCCTCCTCTTCCCCCTCCCACTTTGCGCCGCCTTCTCCAGGTCCCCACCGGCTCTGCGGCGGGACGCTGTGTCAGGGGCGCTTTGCATAGCACTTGGCACGCACAGAGCAGGGCTCTCGCCCCGGGGCTGCCCCGGGATGGCAGTGAAGTACGGGGAACTCAGAGAGACACCGTGACCCCAGGCTGAGCCCAAGGCGCGCCACTCCTCCCGGAGGCAACATGGGGCACCCGGTGTACCGCGGCGAGAAGCCCCAGCTGCACTACGCGGTGAGTGTCCTGACGCATGCAGAGGACACAGGGGGCGCCACTGGGCCGCCCCAGGTGGGGACTGCGAGGGGCGATGGTAGTCGGGGCTCCCCGCAGGTCCACGCAGGTCCACAGCTGAGGGGGTGGCGGGTGGTCGGGTACGTCACCCCGAAGTGCCACCTGCTCACTCAGTGGCGCTTCCTGAAATCTTTTAGAAGGTACGGGGGAGCCCCAACCCTGGATTCAGTGTTTCTTTGCCCCAACGCTGTGGTCACTGCATCCGGGACCGGGGCTGGACTCTGCCACCGCCCCGCTGACAAAGGCTGACAAATGGGGTTCCTGGGGTTAGGCCTAGGTCGCTCATTCAGCCTTCAGTCAGATATGTTGAAAGGACGAGAATAAGACTGGACAGGAGGCAGGGCTGCTTCATGATCTCAGTGTGTGGCGAGTGGACTTGCAAAAGAAATGCTGCCGGGAGCATTAGGGTGCAGCCGTTTCACTCCTTGGAAAGGGAGTGCATTTCCCTCTTATTTTGTGACGGGACAGAATGTTGCACATTATCATTAATGTTGCACGCTAATACAAGAAAATACCAGGGGCTGTTCTGTCATACCTTCCCCCTCCCTTATGGTGTCTTCTGTTCTCCCTGTTGATACAAAGATTTACTGGGGACCTACTGTGTGCCAGGGACTGCGCTAGGTGCTGCAGGTACTGCAAGAAATACAACAGAGAGAAAACTCATGGGATTTGCCTTCTTTGAAGAAGGAGTCAAGATTTCAAGGTTAACGACCGACAAATCCAGATACTAGATTGAGTATATTTTTGAGAGAGAGAAAAGAAAGGAAAGAAGGAAAAAAGGAAAGTTGTTTCCGAGGAATGACTACTACTTCTAAAAATTTGAAATGCCCCCTCCAGGAAGGGGGCAGAGAGAAGGTTTACCTTACTCCAGTCTTCAGACATTGATTTTCCACTTGTGAGATGTGTCGTTTTGAGATGAGACACTGCAGTTGTTCTGTCATCTGCTAATTTACTGAGTTTTCCTTGAATTGATTTGCACTGTTGAGACTGGACGTTCTGACTGCCAACTTTAAAAATTGGAGAGAAGCAGGCAGAAAGTTGACAAGAATCATTAATATTTATAGTAAGGCAAAGACAGTTAACTGTCTGGAATTTGTGTCTTCCAAAATCCAGTCCCCAACATAAAAAAAAAGAATTTTTTTTTTTTTTTGAAAAAAGGAGTCAAGGTGGACAGGGGTGGTGGACTTGGGCATCCCGGAGCTGCTCCAGTTGGTTCCTGGTGTCACTTGGGGGCTCCTGGATTAATTGCAGGGTCATTGGGGAAATTGCATACCTCGTACACTTCACTTTCCTCCACTGGAAAAATGAAGGCCTAAATTAGGAAATTGTTAAGATACCTTCCCAGACAAACGTTCCAGGAACCTGTGATAGCTCTTTCTCTGGTTTTTCTATAGTTACTTGCCTTGAAACACCAAATGAGATACTTGTAAGTTACTAATGCTCGTTCTTATGTCTTGGAGACACTAGTGGCTTAGTGGTGATTTGCCTTTTAAAGTGGTTTAAAGGATAACCACTTTTCAACAGAGGTTGCTTTGCACTGAAAGAGGTAGAGTCTGTGCTCATTGTGCCCATTCAACATCTCCACCCCACTACCTTTTCCAGATTTTGAACTGTGTGTTGGTACCCTTTGATACATGATCTGAGGTCTTTTCCATTTACAAGAGTGGGGGTGGGGGAGGAAAGGTGAGAATGGGCTCCTTAAATTTAAAACAATCTATTCATTCAATGAATGGTTATTGCCTCAATTATGTAAATGTATTACAAAAATATTTTAAAATTATGATTTTAATTCAGCTGTCTCATTCTTCTAAAATCATAAACTGAAGAGTCACGCCGATGCTAATGTCCCCTTTGGGGCTCTGAAGACTGCTGATGAATTAGCCCTTTATTCCAGTGCAGATTATCATGTATGTATATTCTGATTTAAGACTATAAAAAGGAAGATTCCAGAGGGAATTTATTGGGATTCCAGGTTGGAATAAGTCACCCGGGTTCTCTGAAGTTTCCTATGCATACTTTAGGATGATAAAGCAGCAGCTCTGAATCAGTCACGTGTCCAGAGAATGTTCTTTATTAAGTGTGACCCATTGTTTTTCATATTAGTATAACCCTTGGTGGTATAATATCTATTCTAACGCTGCACTTTTGTTTACTTCCCTCATTTGGGTTTTGATAATTCCAGAGCTTGTTTTGCCTTTTAGCACAAATATTCCACTTACTTTGCTCAACATGGTTTTGTCCCACTGTGCATTTTCCTGTGATCTTGGGTTTTTTGGGGTCTGTCTTCCTTGACATGAATGACCCTCCATGTGTCCCTAATATCTCCTGCCTCCTCTGAAATATAATTCAGGGATAAGTATCTAATGGTCCCTTCAGTGCTTTTTAATTTGTCCAAGGTGAGACAGCATATAAGAGGTCAGTGGCTCACATTTGATTCATTCAATAAACATTTGTTGAATGCCTATCGTATTCCAGGTATTTGGTCAATTTTCCAAAGAGACAATTAGATAGTGAAAATGTTAGGAGTTGATGCGGATATCTCACTCATCTTTTTAAATGGTCATAATGGTCACAGAAAGCAAAATGCAATTAACTAGACAAGAACATCCTCCATTTATATAATCAGACATTTTCAAAGTATAGTACAGCTGTCTTCTTGCTTTATCATCACACACAGAAAAAATGTGTGTTAGCAGCTAATGTTCTCCTCAAAAAATTTCCTCCCACAGTTTTCCCACATTCAGGTTATGGTGACTCCGTCCTTCCAGCTGGGTGTTGTCCTTGATGCCTTTTGGTGACTGAATCAGATTTACATTTTCAGAAGCCTGCCATGATCCCAGCATGGAGTCAGGATGAGGAGGAGCTAGAGTGCATCCTGGTATTTGGGCCTGGGAGAGATTCGAGAAGATGACTGATGCTAGGGTGGCAGCTGGGCAGGAGGTTGAGAGCAGTTGGTGTATTGGAGAGATGCTTAGAACATAGAACCCATCAGACTTAGTTTGGATGGGATAAAGAGGTGATAGAGTATGAAGGATGAGGATGACATGAATGAATCAATGACTTTCTGGCAGCACTTCTAGAGAAGCTCTAGAAGTTTATATAATAATCAAATAATCATAATAATATTTCCCTCGTTATTGTCTTATACAGATTGCAAAATATCTGAACACAGTCTAGGTCAATTTCAGTCTCGAATCCAATTGCTGCTTTATGCAGGTTTTCTATTTCCTGATTGAAGAAATCTAAGCTCAGAGCAGTAGAATTCAAGGCAGCACATGTGTCGCTGCTGACAGAACTGAAAGCTTTAACCAGGTGCCCTGATCCTGTAGTGCTTTTCTGAGTCATTTAGACAATCAGGATAGTCAAACCTAATCATCCCTCTGCAATCCACTTTGCCACAGTAATAAACCAACAACCAAATGTTGGACCTTCAGTGACTTCATGTGACTATCTATATTGTCAAATTGCCATGGCCAAATAGCTCTTTAATTTGACTAGTGTAGACAAAAACTAAAAATTTAAGTATCCATTAAGTTCAATGCCATATCTTTATGTCTTTCTGAAAGACATTAAAAAAAATCTGGATTAAAAGCTTGGCCTGGTGACTTACTGGGGACCTTAGAAGGCTCAAGCTTTTCTCTCCTGGTGCCCCAACCTGTCTTAACCCTCAAGTGGGGCAGAGAGAAGCAAATCAATGTCCATTATACAGTCACCATCAGGAATCCCTGGACTGACATCATTCACTTCTCTCTCACTGGCAGGTTGAAAACTTGCTGGGAGTAGTACTATGTGTGTCTTGTCCCTGCTGCCACCTGGGCACCTAGCAGAGTGCTGAAAGCACAGTAGGTGCTCAGTAGATATGTGTTGAATGACTTCATGAATCTAGTAGTTGAGAGCTAGTTTTTGAGGTCCTAAGCTGCTCATTCTCCTCCCTTGTACTGGTCTAGTCTGAGCTCCTCTGCTGCTGATGTCACTTCCTGTTTGGTGCGGGTCACCACACCATCTGTGCTTTTGACCGCAGCCTTGTAATCAGATGCTGACTGTGCCCTTGCTCCAGTTAACCCCTTCCTAAGGAACTCACCAGAAGTGCCAAGCTGCTTACCCTGACAGAGAACCTGTTTTCACATAGAATGGTTAAGGTCTTATTATGAAAGTTTCCAAGTTTGTTTTCTGTGAACATTCAATTTTCAAAGACTTTGAAGTCATTAAGTTTGCTTAATAATTGAGTGGTATTGAATACTCTAGTAATTCTGAAGATGCCCAGAACTGGGCGCCGTTGCAGGCTTGTGCTGATATGAATCAGTTATCATCCATCAGTGCTAACACTGTAGACATCTTAGGAAACTCAGCAGAACTTATACTGACCTGTGGCATGGCCCAGAACTTACTTTTATAAAACCATTTTTTTTATCACTCTGCTTGTCATTTGTCTCCTCATAAAAGCAAAATTTTTTCAACTTACAAATAAGTGAGAGATTATTTAATCCTCTGAATTAACACCTCTACTAATCGTAGATACCTTTTCTACTCCCACCCCCAACCCAGCATGCTTACTTTTCTACTGCATGCAGACATTTTCCTGGATGAGGCCTCTTTGGTGTGGAAGCCCCATCATCTTAGGAAGCTACATCTCCCCTCCTTCAAACCACTCATGAAGTACCACTACTAATTGATAAAGAATCATATTCCTGTTGGATGTTGCACAGCAGACATATCTGCCAATCATTTGAAAACAATTACCACTCTTTGCCTGGTCCTTTCTGGTGATGAACTTTTATTATTTACTTTTCCTGTTCCCACACTGTGATAACCCTGGACCACACACACTTGACTCTCAACTTGGTTGTGAAGTTATTGTCCAGTCATACAAAGTCTTCACTGGGTTCTTGATTCCTCACTTCCCTGTCACCTGTTTCATTCTCAGACTTTCCCATCTCAGTGAATGGTTGGCTATCCCTATGGCCAGTGCAATCTTTTTAAAAGTAATGAAATAGTGACATTTCAGTGCTTAAGCTCTTTGGTTGGTTTCTATTCCACTTAGAACAACAGCTTCATCCATGACCTTGACCTTCCAAGTGCTCCTTACATGATCTTCCCTGCCTCATACCACACCCCACTCCACAAGCTTATCATTGCCTGGCTACATCTGTGCCCTTTCTGTTCCTCAGATGTGACCAATTCTTTTCTGCCCCAAGCCTTTGTACTTGCTGTCCCTTCTGCCTGGAATGTCCTCTGTGTGGTAGACTATTTTTTACATCCTTCAAATTGCAGGAAAATGTCACCTTTCCTGACTGCTTTCTCTGAAGTGTTTTCTGAGCCCACTCAGTTACCCTGAATCACACTAGCCACCTCCCTCATTGTTCACATCACCACTTGGTATTATGTTATATATTCATTGTTTGTCTGTCTCCTCTGACTAGTGTGTAAGTTTATTCAGGGCAAAGACCCAATGATCCTTTCCCACTGTCTTTCCACTGCCTAGAGCAGGTCCTGGCACAGGGTAGGCACACAATAAATATTTATGAGAACATGAATCTGGCTGTCTGTGTATTTTTCCGTAGGTTACGCTAGGAGTTTCCAAACTTAACCCTTTATTAGTTGATGTCTGAGGTCTGAGGGAGAGACAAGACTAAAAATTAGCTTTAGGGTTTCACTGAATTCTTACTAAATGAGAATCTCTAAGGACCAGACTTGGAATCAATCCTTTGAAAAAGCTTTGGGGGTGGTTCCAATATCAGGTGTGTTTGGCAAACACTGATTAATTTACACGGTGAACCACTTACTACTCAAGTAGTCAAGCAGCCCCTATAAAATGTAGGATCAGCAGCAAAGTAGATTCAGAAAGTGCAATACAATACTTTACCTCAGCTGACTCTGAGATAATCTAGTACAAGTTTTCAGAGAGGTCCTTTGTTTTACCACCTAGTGTTCATTTCAGCCAAACTCTCTAATGATACAAAAGGTATAGAAATACTTCCTCTATGTAATGTCGTCTGGCAATATGTCCCTCAGTATCCATATTCTAGGTAAAATCGACCAGTGGTTCTGAACCAGAGGGACCTTGGGCAATGTCTGGAGGCATTTTTGGTTATCATAACTGGCAGGGATTGCCACTGGCATATATTAAGTAGAGACCTGACATGTTCCTGAACATCCTACAAAGCACAATACAACCCAACAAGGAGTTGTCCAGCCTCAAATGTCAATAGTGCTGAGATAGAGAAACCCTGACTTAATTGCATCTCAGTAGACATCAAAATCTTAAATGTTTTTGAGAACAATTTTGTATGGCACTTTCTAAAATACATTATTCGTAGTTTCTTGGGTTTTGAGAGATAGAGGTGAGAAAATGTGAGTGAGCTTCTCTGGCTGTGAGTCACAGTTATGAACAGTGTGTTTCATACTGTGTGGGGATTACTCTGGAGAGGGTGTTGGTGGTCCTTCCAGAAGCCTCAGCATCTTGGGCTTTTTGTTTCTTCACTCCTCAATGCCGATGCCCTTCCTAATCTTGGGTTAAAAAATGTTTACTGTCTTCTCTCTCATGTCAGACATTAGCTAACTTCTTCCTTTATGACCTTCTAACAGTCTTGCCTAATTTGCCACCTCGATTCTGATTTAGCCAGAATACCCGTTTAACAAATGTGTTAGTCGTGGGCCTAAAATTAGAAGTTATAATCTCCAAATGGGGATGTGTGGAGTGCTCAGCAGCCTTAGTGTGTGGATGTGGGATCTGCATCTGTATGAAAGTGAGAAACTAGAGTGCCTGCTTCTGTCCCTACTCCTTGAGGATAATGAGGTGGACTGGCCTGCTCTGGGGGAAAGGGAAGAGGTGCTGAAAGAAAAGCCAAAGGAAAGAGGGAGGGAAACTGCGACTCCCAGTGTTTTTCCCTCAATCCCATCAGGGTTCAAAATCTCCTGAGCAGCCCAGGGTGGCAGGTGGGTTTGTGGCCTACCTATTCTCCCTTCAATTGAATTGCAGAGCCCTTTCTTAACTCCTGCCCATGTCACTGAATGTCCATTAGCATGGTCTGTTTTAGATTGTGAGTTACGAGTTGATGGGGAGGGTGGGGATAGATTTAATGGTCTTGGGTGCTTGCCAAATTTTGGACTGAGACCACTGTTTACAAACACAGTTAATTAATCTAATATCTTTTAATGTACATTCTGTTCTCAAGTTTTCTCATTCTAACCTTATTTTCAAAAGACCAATTTTTCTGATTTATTTTATTCTTAAATATACCCTGAATACTTAAAAATTTAAAGGTAGATCCAGTGATGCAACAAGGACTCCCACCAGTCATTATGTGGTACGGCTTTCACTATCTTTGTGGTGACTACTTGGATGTGAATATGGGATACTTTTCAATACAAGAAACATATACAAAATATAAGCCAAATTTTTTTTTCATTCAAATACAGTTACTGAGGACTCTTCCACTTCCAATTTCCTTGAAAGATGCCATAACCCTTTCAAATGAAAACCTGTCAGGCTTTTTCTCCTCTTCTTTTTGGATACTTGTCATTTTCTTAGAACTTTTCTAACATGAAAAATCTTATAGTAAAATTTGAGTGTTTGGGATGTCAGCTAAATTAGATTTCTGAAATAACAATTTTAGAAGAATTTGGAGTTGTGGCTTTAGGGAAAAGTTGCCATGGCAACAGCAACAGAAGTAGTTTAGATGAATAAACTTTTAACATATTTTTGAATGACCCCTTTCTACAGTTGACCAAAATATCTGGTAAAGAAATGTATAAGCCAGTCCAAGTGCAATACAGAGGCTAAAAGCATCTCACCAGCTTGTGGAGCACGTGGGCTCCATATTTGCCAAGCATCTCTGTGCCAGGTGTGTGCCTCTCCACATAAGCACAAATCCCTGGACATTGCTCTAGATTCCTAGCTTGATGATGCCATATTAATTAGACGCACAGAGGCATAATAGTTTAGCAAGGGTATGGAACATTGAGTTTGCTAGAATAATTTGAAAATGGTAACATAACACATAGTATTATTTCTGTGGGTATCTATGCACATGACTTTCAACAGTTCCATTCATGTTAAGATGCCATTTTGATGGTCTGAGCAAAATGTAAAGCATGGTCTTAACTTTTATCTCAAAAGTTAAGGCATCCTCCCACATTAGCTACTGATTCACAGTCAAGGGCTTTGTGTTGATCAGGATCCAAACAGGAAACAGATAAATCACTCAAAAGGCTTAATTTGAGGAATGAACTATGCCAGTGTGTTGACAGGTTTAAGGGAACCAACGGTGAGTGGTGGAGCGCCCAGCAATTAGCAACACTGAGAAGCTGTTACCAGGGAGGGACCAGTGTTACCAGAGCCCACTGACTTGCAGCCTTTGCTGGAAGGGACGCTGGCAATGTGCCCGGAGAAGACTCCAGCAAGGGCAAAATATGGAGAAGCAGGGATAGACTGAAACAGTAAATACTCTGACTTCTTGGTCTCCCTATTCTCCATCTCCTTCTGGGCCCAAACCCAGCCAACCCAGTAAGACCAGCACAGAGAAGGGCAGAACATTTTATTTCCTGTTTTTGTTGAGGGCTGGGGGGATCGGTGTTGACAAACACAAAATATCATTGCAAGCATTTTCAGTCTTGTTTGGGGTTTGCTTACATTTATGAAAGATCTTAAATTCCTGAGTATAATAGAAGACTCCCAAATTGCTTCAAATGTCTCTTTCTTCCACACTGTAGATTATTTTAACTACCACATTTAAAGTACTCAGGTGCCATGCCAGCTCTATCCATACGTGGTGTGCTTGCTTTTAAGGATTTTTATATCACAAACCTATTGAGGCATTTAGTAGAGAGTGATATATTCTACATATATTTTGTCATTAATCTAATATTGGAAAGTTCATTAAAGTGCCCTGGTCTAAATGTATTAGTATTTATTAATATAATTCAAAATATGTAAATGTATTAATATAGACTACAATTAGATTTTTTTTCCCTCTAAGCCCATTAGGATAGTCTAATGTAATTTACTTGCCAAACAAAGAAAAAGGAAGATTTGGTTTGGCTCTTTTTCTGGTTGATGGGTAAAGAGTTTTAACCCTTAAAGTTGCACATCAACTCAAAGGGTCTAACCTGTGCTTGACTGAAAGGCAATTTTCATTTATCTCTGCTGGTCAAGGAATTGTTGCAGCTAAGCATTGCAGTTTAACCACCCTGTACCCCAGTAAATTTTAGCAGAGAGAAAACTCTCATTTCAACCTTGACTGCAGAAAGTACCTCTTATTCTTAAGTACCTCTTATTAAGAAAGTACCTCTTATTCTTAAGGACTCAGAAGACCTCCTTGAGTCTTCTGTGTACCCACTTTCATAAATATCCATCCTACTTGTTTGGAGACCATATTCACAACAGAACCAGAAAATCCAAAGGGGCAGAGACCAGAACCAGGGACTATATTGTGTGTGACTCAATGCTTGGCCATTTATAGCATGTGCCTGATGTTTAGTATGTACTTGAGTGTCAATGAAATTAATCAGTGATTTAAAGCTCTCAGAAATATTTAGTCTGACTTAGAATAATAATAATAATAGCCAATATTTATTGAATACACTCTATGAGTCCTGCTTATTCTACATATACTATCTCACTTGATCCTTAAAATAACCCTGTGAGATAGGTCCTATTATCCTCATTTAAAAGATGAGGAAACCAAAGCATTGACCTTATGTCTGTTTCAGGCCCACACAGCTAGTATGTAGTGGGACTGGGATTTAAATCCTTGTCTCTTAATTTGACTGCCAAGTCTCATGCTTGAACCACTGTGCAATGGGTGATTGTTGACATGCCATTGGCTTAAGATGATACCTTTGAGGTAATACTTTTTAAAGCCTTTCATTTTGTAATAATTGAAGACTTCTAAGAACTTGCAAAAATAGTACTGAGAGGTCCCATATGCCCTTATCCAGCTTCCCTCAATGGTAACATCTTATATAAATAAATATAGCGCAATATCAAAACCAGGAAGCTGACATTGGGACAATCCTATTAACTAGACTACAGACCCCATTCACATTTCACCAGGTTTTTACATGCGTTCTTTTATGTATGTAAGTATGCATGTGGTTCTGTGAAATTTTATTACCTGTACAGACTGGCATATCCACCACCACATTCAAGATACACAGCTGGTCCATCACCACAAAAGCACTCCTCCATGCTGCCCCTTTGTATTCACACCCACCCTACTCCTGCCCTCATCCTGAATCTGGGCTACCACTGAACTGTCTCCATAAGATGACACATTTTAAATTCTTCCTCCTGTTCTTCGCTCATAGTAGAAACATTCCTGTCTCCATGGATTATTTACACCCAAAGCGTCCATAAACGTAACAGAAGAAAGTAAGGTGAATTGATAGTGAGATCAGAGAGGATTTTGGTGTGTCCTTGTTGTCAGCAATATATATATATATATCCCCATATAAAGAACATCCTGTTTGTTATTTTTAGTTGAGGGTTGTGGTAATTTTATAATTCCAACTCCTGTGTTTTCACTAGCAAACTGCTTTTGATTGAAACATGGCAGAGTTTATCTCCTGTGTAAATGTGGCACATTCCCTCTTTGCATGGCTGTTCTAATGGCACATCCATTTCTGGACCAACAACCATGTGATTGAACTTGCAGCAGCCTGGAAAAGGTACATGAGAGCTGGCACTCTGCCCTTGCCAGGATTTTCCAAAAGTATTTATGAACAAGCATAAACATCTGTAAAGGATCAAAGGCTCATGTAGTGGGTCTAAGAGGAACCTTGGTTTGAGAATGGGGCCTTCCGTGATATTTCTGTGCTGCTGCAGGTTGGGGAGGGCACGTTTTTATTTAAGGTATCATTAGAAAGGAATGAAATATAGAACTCCTAGCATGCATACATATATGCACATAGACATACAAAATCGTGCTTTATCTTATAGCTGTGTTGTCTAAAATGTAGAAGTGTGTTTGTATCAGTTAGCTATCACCACACTAATGCTGTGTAACAAACTACTCTGACATTCAGTGGCATAAAAAAACCATCACGGATCCTAGTGGATCTGTGGGTCAGCTAGGGTTGGCTTACATAGACAGAGCGCAGCTGTTTAACCACAGGTCAAAGTGTCATGGCTCTTCTGTCAATTCTGTCCCATGTGTATCTATTCTGGGACCCAGGCTGGCAGCATCTACCCAAAGAAGTTCAGCAATGACAAAGGCACAAGATAGCAAGTGGGATCAACTGAAGACTCTTGAGACATAGGCAGGAATTTGACACACTGTTTTCTCCACCCACCTGCCATTGGCCACAGCAAGTCACATGTCAAAGCCTAACTTCAGTGTGTGTGGAAATGCACTCCTTCCATGATGGGGCTGTGGTAAGGATGTGAAGCAATGAGGGATGAAGAGATGGGGGAATTGATTCACTTTACCTTGGTGTTTAATCAATTTCTCCTGAGAATACCAATATTTTTAAGAAGGTACAAATCTATCCTGATTTTCTTTTTCTATTTCGTCAGTGAGTTCTTTCTGTCATGGATGTCAATATCTATGTCATCATGACCCAATTAAATGACAAAAGCAGGATTTTGAGGTTCTGTCACTGATATCAGTTCCCATAAATCCACAGTGATTGGATATAGACTGAGTAGATATTAAGGGAATATAGAAATAGACTGAATGATAGTAACTTAAACACAATTGTGACAGTCGTCCCTGTTTCCTTCTGTGTAGCAGCTCTGGTTCCTCAAACTATCAAAAAGAAACCATTCAGAATCACCTCCCTGGAGACTTTTAAAAATTTATTTTTAAATTGACAATTAAAAATTAAATATATTTATGATGTACAATATGATGTTTTGAAATATGTATGCATTGTGGAATGGCTAAATTGAGATAATCAACGTATGTATTACTTCACATACTTATTTTTTGTGGTGAGAACACTTAAAATCTATTGTCTTAGCAGTTTTGAAGTATATAATACATTGTTATTAACTATAGTCACCATGTTGAACAAGGAATATTAACTTACTCCTCCTGTCTAAAATTTTGTATCCTTGACCAACATCTCCATGGAGATTTTTAATATGCTTCTTTTTACTAGTGTCACTTTAAAATGATTTCTGAATTTAGCTACTATTTCAAAGCCTAGAAGAAATTAAGGATGAGGTGATTTACGAATGAAAGAAAAATATATTAATCCTTTAGGCCAAACACACCAGAGGCAACGTTTGGCAATTAGATTGTTAATTTGATCAATTTTGACATGTAAATGGATAAACTACATTAAAAGCAATGCACTTAATGTACACACACAAAATCTTGTCTCTTTGAAGTTTGAACACCTTCACCATATCTTCTCCTATTATATCAACTTGATTGAACAGTTGCCAAGTCCTGTTTTGTTTTGATATTTCTAGTTTTCTCTGTACATGATCATATCTAGTAGACTGTCTGCCATATTACGGTAGCTCAGTTCTTAAATCTGGTCAACAAACTATGGCCCACAGGCCAAATCCATATCACTGCCTGCGTATGCGTCTCCTATTAACTAAGAATCAGTTTTACATTTTTAGATGGTTGAAAAAAATACCAAAAGAACAATATTTTATGCCTTGTGAACATTTTATGAAATACAAATTTTAGTGTTCATAAATAAAGTTTTATTGGAACACAGCCATGTACATTTGTTGACATATTGTCTTTGGCTGCTTTCACACTACAATAGCAGAGTTCAGTGGTTGGTTACAATGAAATGCACGGCTTGTAAAGCCTAAAATGTTTACTGTCTGGTCCTTTACAGAAAAAGTTTGCCTGTCTCTAGTCTAATGCTGTGTCTCAAATTACCACAGACACTGTAGATAGGTCTACTGTTACATCAGTATGAAAGCAAAAGAAAGGGACATACATTGTGGAGGGGAATGGTGGGCATACTTCAGATAAGGGTAAAATATCAGTGAACATTCATTGATTCACCAGTATATATGCAGAACTGGGTATGTGTGTAGCACTAAGGGAAACATTTTTTTAAAAGGATAGTCTCCAATTTTTACTCTAAGGCTTCCTCTTGAATAAGAAGATGCATCTGCAAGTATAGTGTTTGAAAACTATTTGCCTTGTCCAATCTCTACATCACTGGAAAATGTTTTAAAAATTTTATGTTAAAAATAGTATCTGTTTCATGGTTTATTTTGCAATTATTCTAGGCAAAATAATTTTCATAAACATTGCCATTCTTACCAGTGCAAAAGGGAGACTTAAACTCAGAAAAGTATCATTTACTCATGGGTTTAAAATGCTAGTTCTTCTTGTGGATGTATCTGAGATTTTTACATTGCTATATCCAGAACTCCCTCAGAGGCAAGAATATAAAGGGTCTCCAGGAGCTGACTCTAAAAACACCAGTCTCCGGTTCTTTAAACTCTGTGTAGCTTGCTGAGTGCTCAGCCACAAGAGCTGGGGGTGAGCCATCTCTGGGTCCTGCCAATGCAGCCAGTGTTGTGCCAACGGATGTAGCCCTGTCTTACACTTTGTGATGTTTCTTTTGGCTGACTCTTCCACATTCTTGTGACCCTTTGAATGAAGATGTCTTAACAGCTTTAGCTCTACACCATGGCCTCCCGCTATCATTTCCTGCAGGTCTTGTCTTAGAGCCCAGCAGCTTCCTGAGTAAATGTCACCTTGGTGTCTTCTAAGAGAGTCTCACCAAAGCTCAAAAATCCATGGCTCCCACCAGATTGAAAGCATAATGTCTATGAGTCTTTGTCTCACTGGACTGTGCAGGAGGATGAACCTGGAATTCTTTTTGGTTTTGAAGCAAGGGGTAGGTTGGGGCACAGAACAGAGAACCAGGAAAATGTCGCTGAGGGTGGAGATCAAATGACCCCAGAGGAGGAAATTCCAGTTGAAAATAGAAGCCGAGTCAGCACCCTTGTGAGAGCCACAGCATCCTAGACTTGGAAACTGACAACCTGTGGCCTGTGAAGGCTGCTATCAGAAGTCCATGGACTGGCCTGAAAAGAGTGTTGTGTTTTATGGCAAACCCAAATTGAAACAGGATTTGTCTAGCTTCACAGATGTGTTATGCTGGAGAGTTATGTGGAAATGACTCAATGTCATATATTTGTCATATTGACCAATGGTTATTTCTTTAGTAGAAAAAGACAATTTGGGAACAATATTTTCTTGAGAACTATGATATACGTATACATAATGGTGGTAACTTGTAAGTTACCATGGTAAGAATTCTCTCCATTGGTGGTTAAGGAGAAAAAGGTTATTTTGTTGCAGCTGTATAATATCCCTTCATTAATTAAATGAAAAGATCTCAATGATTATTCCTTAAAATGACAGATCTATAATTAACTTGGAAATGCCCACAATATTATCATGTTGCTATGAAAAGTGGCGGTTTTTAAACTAGTCTAACATAATTCTGGATTATCTTTAAAGAGAATTTAATGTCTAGAAAAGTTTCCGTAGCTCTAAAAAGCTGCAGAATAGGATGTCATTTTGGGAAGTTTCCCTTGCTTAATTCAGCTTATGATCCAAATTTGAAGAAGACCAGGAGTTTTGTCTGTAAATAAAATGAACAATATGTGCTCTAAAGTGTTTTGGATTTTTGTTTTTGGTGGGAGGCTGGTTAGTCGTGGAGCAGGGTAGAATTGGTAGCTTTTGGCTTTAATCAGGAAAATATCACATGGTGTTAAAGTGCTGTCTATTAATTGGTTATTATAAACTTTAAAATAGTATATTATGGTAGAGAAACTTCTCACTTGGGGGACTGTTTTTCATAGCGTTTGTGGCAACTTTTATTTATTACTTAAAAATTATAAGCATCACAAACACTGAAATTCTGGTGTAGAGATAGGATTTTCTTAAAGGAGAGATATATTTTTGCTATATCTTTTCTATCTGTGTGTGAAAGTATAATGCCTTCCAGAAATCCATAGAAACAGAAAATAGATTAGTGGTTTCCTGGGGCTGTGGTTGGGAAAGGAGAGTGACTGTCAGTGAGCCCCAGGGATGTTATTGAAGTGACAAAAATGTTCTAAAATTGGATTGTGGAGATGATTATCCAACTCAGTAAATTTACAGGTGAAGTTTATAGAATGTAAATTACATCTCAACGAAGTTGTTTTAGAGTATGAGTTAATAAGATAATTAAAAAGTACTTATTTACAAATGAAGGATTAAAATGAATATTATACAATCAAACTTGAAATATGTTAGTAATGGTATATGTTTTTTCCTTTCTAGGCCACCTGTTAGAAAGCTCAAAATGTAATAAATGAGGAGAAACACCTTTTTATTTTTTGCTAGTTGTTCAGGATTCAGCGATCTGACCAAGCACCCATTTGTAGTTAAGACATAAACATCCCACTGAACTAGACACCAGACTTATAAGAAACTCGACTTTCTAAATTCAAAAGCAAAAACACATCTGAGCAGCCACCAGGACTGTCCATATAATTTGATAAAAATGTTGCAAAACTGAATTAATAGTTATGGTTACACAATTTGGTACATTTACTAAAATATTGAATTGTACACATAAAATTGGTAAATTTTATTCTGTATCAATTATACTAAAATAAAGTTATCTTCCTATAAATATATATTCATTTGTTTATATATTTATATGTTTATTATATATGCATATATAAATATATATAACACATAAACATATAAACATATGTTTATTTCATATATATTTGTATGTGTGAGATATATATATATATTTAAATAATGTCTACCGGTGACACAGGTCCAATATCTATATTCCACATAATGAAGTCACAGCAACAGGGCCATAATCTTATCTTCCTCATCTTATTTTGGGATATTTTGGCCTTAACCATGTGACACTGAAATTTGCTTGGGACTGTTGAAAGCATTCCCTTTGTTTAAAGAGGCTCTACTAAAAACAACTTTTCACCCATTTTTTTGTTTGTTTCTCTCTCTCTCTTTTTTTTTTTTCTAACACAGTGGTAACACCCTATTCCCACTTTAACTTCTTTTCCTTCCTTCTTTTTTGAAAATTTTCTGACTTGTATTTATCATTCTCTTGCTCATTAGGGTCATCCAGATGGTTCTGTTCCTGTGATTCTGTTCCTGTGGATTTTTAGTCTCATAGCAATCAGTAAGACTGTCTTGTGAGAGCCAGAAATGTGTTCATTAACTTGAGAGGCCTTCCTGCTAAGTGGTCAAACATGGACACACAAAGTTATGTAGGGACATCTTGCTCTGTAAACTCAAGGTATAGCATCATTTGTTTAAAGCCTCTATTGAGATATAATTCACATATGATACAATTCACCCATTTAAAGTGTACAATTCAGTGGGTTTTAGTATATTCAAGAGTTGTACAACCATCACCACTAGCTAATTTTGGAATATTTTTGTTTCCCCAAAAGAAACTCCATGCCACTAGCAGTCGCTCTCTTTTTATCTCCTCCACCAATGCTGCTCTGAGCCCCTGACTACCATTAATTTGCTTTTTGTCTCTGGATTTGCCTGTTCTTGAGATTTTACATAAATGGAATCATACAATATGCGGTCCTTTGTGACTATCTCCTTTCACTGAGCATATTGTCGAGGTTCACCCATGTTGTAGCATGTATTAATACTTCATTCCATCACCATATAATATTTCATTGTATGGAAACATCATACTTTGCTTATTCATTCATCAAGTGATGGACATTTGTGGTGTTTTCAGTTTTTCTGCTTTTATGAATAGTGCTGCTATGGACTTTTGTGTATATGTTTTGTGTGGATGTATGCTTTCACTTCTCGTGGGTAGGAGTAGAATTGCTGGGTCATTATGGGAACTCTATGTTTAACTATTTGAGGAGCTGCCAGAGTGTTTTCCAAAGTGATTGCATCATTTTACATTCCCACAATGATATTTGAGGGTTCCAGTTTCTCCACATCCTTGCCAGTACTTGTTGTTATTAGTAGTAGTAGTAATATTTAGAGACAGCATCTTGCTATGTTGCCCAGACTGGTCTTGTACTCCTGGGTTTGTGGAATCCTCTAACCTCAATCTTTTGAGCAGCTTGGGAGTATGGGCATGTGCCACCACATCCAGCTTTGTCTATTTGATAATAGCCATCCTAGTCAGTGTGAAGTGTTTTATTTTAGTTATAATTTTTATTTGTATAACAAACAAGAGGCACATTAGATGGTGATTATTTGCTTCACAACACTATTTTTTGTAGTCTTCCTTTTAAAATCACAAAACCACGTATGAATTTAAAACCAGATCCTTTTCTTTAAAAATAGTCCACTGCAGTCTGCCCATATTCCAGCAGTATCCGTTATAAAAGTAAAGTGTACACAAAAGGCTCTTTCCACCTCTCCTTGCTTGAGAATCTGTGTCTTCCGAGTATGGATGTCCTGCCCTACCTTCACAGTGTCACCTTGGAGGAAGTGGCAGGGGGTCATCCACTTCAACCATTTTCCAGCCCTGGCACTTGGCAGCAAGACTTGGAGAGGCCAGAGGGCATGTGGCCACAGGCCCTTGCTTGTGCTCCTGAGTGAACACTTGACATAGATATACAGTGAATCGTGGGGTACAAGCCAGAGACAACCCCCTACCCCCTTCCCTGCAGGCTGTGGATCTACCTGTCTGTGGCCCTAGTTATTATATCTATTATGCTTTAAAAGTGAAGACTAGGCCAAGACCTACAGGCTGATGATTATTAGGTGGATTAACATAGGGAAAACACTCTAGAAAAGAAGGAATCGTTTGTGCAAACTTATTCCTCAGCTAAGATGCTGAGGAACAAAGTGGCATAGCAAGTTCAAACAAATGAGTGAAGAAGGTAGCAGACTGAGTGAAGGAGTAAGGGGAACAGTAGCAGAACGGAGCTTTAGAGAGATGGATGGGGTGGTCAAGAAAAATGGCAGGGACTTACAGGCCACAGAGTAAGGATATTGGAGCAAGGGGAAGTTATAGAAACAGTTAAGCAGTGTGAGGGTTGGAGGGTGTGTGTGTGTGTGTGTGTGTGTGTGTGATGATCAATTTCCTCAATTAGAAAAAAAAAAGACATGATAAAATTGTGTTATAGCCTTTTGGACACTCAGAATAGGAGATCCTTTATTGCCAGGATACCCATAGCATTGCAACCCTCAGAGATCTTGTAAACTCTGGTAGGAAGAATTCATGGATGATTACTTTGTGGTCCTACTACCTTTAAATCTGCTTCTGTCTGTTCCAAGCACCCACTGAACAGCAATTTCTACAACTCTCACTTTGGGCAGCAGCGTCCATACTGGGAAAACTCCTCCATCATGCCTCCTCATAGACCCCTATTGATTGGGTAACTGCTGCATCAGTCACCTCCTCTCCCTGGGCCTATTATAGCTATGGCTAAGGGTGCTTCTGTTGTACCTGGATAGAGTTTTATGCTTATAAGCTGCTTGTGGCTACTAACCAGAGCAAGAGGAAACTGTGGACATGGAAGGAACTTTGTTGCCCTTCTCGGTTACAGACCAGCAAACCACCACTGAGAGCAACAACTTTTTAAGAAACCCTGGCAGACTTGTGGCAAGGATAACCAATATTGTAGTTCGCTTGTGAAGCTTATACAATGCTTACCACACTGTATGTATTGAGAATCTGGTTGCGATTTTTGTTATAAACTGTTCCATTCCGCTTCCCCCCCACCACCCCCACCCCCATACACATGTTCACTTCAGTGAACTCTGCTTGACAGACTAACCAGTCTAAGGTCTCAATCTGTGACCCAGGAGCCAGTGATAACACCTTTGACCAATGGACAGAAGACTTATAGTTCTATTTTTGTTTGGGGTTTTTTAAAGTTATGGTGTTGAAGTCATTTGTTGTCTTTAATTATTAATTTTGCTGCTTCCTTCAGCATTTTGTTGAATAGCGTTTCATCATGCTTTGGTTAAGTGATTTAGAGTTAGCTCACAAATTCCAGGCTCAAGATTAAAAAGCTACTCATAAATTCCTTAGAGCATTCATTGTGCCAGCAGAAAGAAAAAAATACTGGTCTATAGGATATCATTCCTGTATCTGATTCCTACACTATGCCATTGAATACCATCCCACACCTCCTCCCCATTCAACTCCGAGTGACCAATGAACACATGAAACATACATACAGTTATCCAATAAGAACATGAAAACATGCTCAAAATCTTTAGCATTCAGGGATATGGAAATCAAAACCACAAGGAATACTACTTTATACCAGGATAGTAATGATTAAAAAAAATACAAAGAATAAGTGTTGGTGAGGACGTAGAGAAATTAGAACCCTCATAAACTACTGGTGGGAATGTAAAATGCTGCAGCCACTTTGAAAAACAGTCTGTCAGTTCCTCAAAAAGTTAAGCATAGAGTTACCATATGACTCAGCAATTCCACTCCTAGTTACCTACCCAAGAGAAATGAAATGTGTGTACACAAAAAACTTATACATGAATGCACATGCATTATTCATAAGAGCAGAAAAGTGGAAAGAACCCAAGAATCCATCCTAACTGATTAACAGATAAACAAAATATGGTCAACCATACAAGAGAATATTATTCAATAAGAAAAAGAATGAAGTACTGACACACAGATGAACCTTGAAAACATGGTGCTAAGTCTCTCTTGAGCTGGACACAAGAGATCACATATTCTGTGATTCCACTTACATGAAATATCCAGAATAGGCAAATCCATGGAGATGGAATGTATATTGGTGGTTCCCTAGGGCTGGGGATGGGATAAAATGTAGAGTGACTGATAATGGGTATGGGGTTTCTTTTTGAGGTGATAAAAATATTCTAAAATTGGTTGTAGTGATGGTTGCACAACTCTGTGAGTATACTGAAAACCACTGAATCAAACACTTTAAATGTGTGAGTTGTAAAGTGTGTGAATTATATCTCAATAATGTAGTTATAAAAAATGAACCAAGAAAGCCAAGCAATGCTAGACATGCATGGTCTATCCCACTGTAAGGTAATAGTCTGTCTAGGCACATTTACTTATTTAAAAAAACTCCCCAGTTATCTTTTTAGATGTTTCTTTGTTATATATGCACTTAACGGTCTTCTCAGTTTACTTGCAGTTTGTAGGTGACAGTTTATTTTATGTCGTGGGAAACTGAAACAGAATATGCCAGGACTGTTTATGTGAACACAGTCTGGCCTTTCACTGGACACTGGGATACAGTATATTTCAATATCCCCTACTCACACATCCCACACACATTAATCAGGGCCAACATGCTGGGAGCAACCACGACTGCCAACCACAGGATACTAGGATGCTTTTTACATGGACATTTGTGGGTAAATGTACCATAGTTTTAACTTAAATGTTGCATTAAAAAGACTGAGGATTGACTTGCATAGATTGGAAGACTACTTCATTATTAATGATTCTTGTGCTTGCCTTTGGAATCTCTTGCTTGGCTGGGTTATGTAGAATTGGATTTTAAGGCTTTGATGCAAGGAAGACCTTGATCCTGGGCTGCTTGCTACTCGGATAAGTTCTTAAGCCAAAAGTTGAGATGATTTGCAATGGTAGGAGGACAAGACAGATTAGCAATGGGAGATGCAAAGAGTGGAGAGGCTCATCAGAGAGATGAGGAAGACAGCTTTGCCTCTGACCCAGGTGTGAATCAGTTAAGTGGTGGAAGTTAAAATGAAGAGGAGATGCCAAAAAGCAAGAAGTATCAGTAAGGCATAGACTGGTGAACTTGGATATCTGTAACATATTTGCATTCATAAATGCAACGTTTTCTCTCTTGCCTTGTGCAGACCTGGCCTTTCTCCATCTATATGTCTTTTTGAAACATTACAGGATATTCAACATTAGCACCTAATTATGAGCCCGTTTCAATGTTGGAGCCTGTTTTATCTCTGCTTTAACATGATTTAAGTATGTCTGCAAAGGAAGAAAGTTTAGTTACATTGTTAACCATCCTTTTTCATGTCTCAAAGAGTAAAAGATTTGTTTATCTAACAGATTTTGCCAAGACGGCAGTGAATGAAATTTCAATTTTGAAGTATATTTGAAGTTAACATTTTGAGATAGAGAGTCAAGCTCAGTCAAGCAACACTTTCCTATGGAAGCGCCTTCCTTTGAGCTCAACATAAATCATGCCTTAAAGTAACTTTCAGCCTGATTTGTGCTGTGCAATAGAAGTGAAATCCAAGCCACATGTGCAATTTTAAATTTTATAATAGCCACATTTAGATAAGTTTAAAAAGAAACAGTAATATGTTTTATTTAACCTAATACATCTGAAATATTATTTTAATATGGAAACAATAGAAAAGTTACTAATGAGATATATACATTTTTTATGCCAAGTCTTTGAAATACTATGTTTATTTCATACTTACAGCACATTTTAATTCTGACTAGCCACATTTCCAATACTCATTGGTCACTTGGGGCTAGTGGCTGTCGTATTTGACACCAGGACTTTAGAGAACTGAATGAGCAACCAAAAGATGACTGATTTGACTCAGTTTCCTACTGGGGAAGTTTTCACATCAACTGTCTCTAACTCTCCCCCATACCTACACCCAGCCCTGAGCACCCCAAGATTGCTGAACTTTTCTCACACTGAAATAGTCAGGATGTCTTATCTTCACAGGTGGGGAGGATACAGAGCCGTGTTTTCACATTTCGTAGTAAAATTCGGCTGCTGTTCTCTGCCTGTATTCTTCTCAGCTTTGAATTTCAACCCCTTGGCTTTCCCATACGGAGCAGTCAATACAAACTATTGTTTTCCATGACACCTGTTCCTTTCTAAGAAGATGAAGGCAGTAAGCAGATTTGTGCTTAGTACAAGGTGTTCAAGTGAAATTACCTATTTATTTTGGTGATCACCCTCCCAATTGCTAGGGTGTATCTTCATCTGGAGTTATATAAATAGGATTTGCCCACCTCCTAAATAGAGTGTGTGATAATGGAGGTAACCTAGGCATCCTCCTACGCGCTGCCACAACTGATGCTCAATTATTCCCCAGAACACCTAATGCTTTATGTAACAGAGCTCTGAGAGAATAGGGGAGTGGCAGGCAAGAATGAAATAGATATTTCAAACATCACTCCTATGTGAAACCTTTAGATTTGTCATTTAGGTGGAAGGCTCTTTTTTCCTTCCACTTAGAGGGTTTGTTAAATTGCAAACATGCCTTGGTGTTGCCAGAGCAGTGTCTTGTAGCTGATACTCACAGAGAGCCAGTGACTTGTAGACTTCTCTGCACAAGCATAGTTGTGGATAAAGCCATTCTGGAAGGGAGGTGACCCCTGTACAATAAAACCTGGGTTGTTGCAATGTGAAATAGAGCAGAACAATCTTCTATTTTGTTAATTAATCTGCTATATAAAGTCTTGTTTAAATTAGGCATGGGCTCAAAGTCTGACTCACAGTCTTTTATGTTTTGAAAATGTTCAAAGAAGATGGAACCAAAATGGGTGAAAAAACTTGACACATATTTGAATTGTGCTCATTTGTTCATATTTGTAATTCTTTAAAACGAGACAGACAAACTTAAGACACTTACTTACAGCATACTTTTGTGGCCAAGAGCTTGGGAATCAGATCCTAAATCTCAACACAATGTCGTACTTTGGGTTTATGTTTGGAATCAGGCGTGGTTTCAAATCCCAACTCTCATATCTACTAATTGGATGCTTTCCAGCAAGTTCTTTGTGAGCCTTAGTATTATCATATCATAATTAAGTCAGCAGACCTATCTTTCAGAGATGGAGTCAGAATTAAGCAGAATGATATACATAAAGTTGTTGGACTGTGATGGGACAAAGCCTGACTAAATAATAACACCACTGAATTTTAAAGTTTAACATGTTATCAGATCTCTTTCAATTATGTATATGTATATATGTATGTAATGAAAACATATAATGCACTAGTCTTTTTACTGAATTATTCTTAAGCAGGAAATATATACAATCATATGGTTTTATTTAAGTCAACAAACATTTGCTGAGGTTCAGTAATGTCAAATAACTTACTGTTGGGTGATGAAGGGTATATTTTTGTTCAAGTTGTAAGTATCCTAATATCCTGTACATATGAATGGCTGTTAGGTCGCAGCTTCCCTCCTGTAGCTCTTAACATGTAATGCCTCTAGCCCTGTGACTCTCAGTTGGGGACAATTTTGCCCTCCCCAACCCCAGCTCCCCCACCAAGGGACATTTAGCAATGTCTGGAGACATTTTTACATACTTGCTTGCCACATCTTGGGGAGGGGTGCTACTGGCATATAAGCAAGTAGAGGTCACAAATGCTGCTCAATATCCTACAAGGCACAGAACAGCCCCTGCAACAAAGAATTATCCAGTCCCAAATGTCTATAGGGCCTAGGTTAAGAAACATGCTCTTGATATTATGTATTTTTCTAGAGTTCATTATGTCTTTCATCATTTGTGGCTTTGGCCACGCTATGAGGACATCTAAATAAAAATTGTCCAGTCGTGAGTTGGTTGGACATAAAGCTGTGACTATTTGAAGTCAAGGTGATACTTACCTAATAGCATTGTCAGAGGGAATTTGTTCATTGGGCGGGAGGCTGGATTAGCTGCTTTTGGGTGCTCTTCCAATCCCGAGAATCCCGTGCTTTTCCTCTTTTGTACCACAGAGCTATATTTCAGCAAGAATCTCTCCCAAGCTTTGTGTTCACCATGATCAGCTTCTTCTCAGATCCTGCCATCAGGGCCAAGCAGAGTATTTTTGGAATGTGGATGGATGTACTGAGAATGTTATTCTTAAATAGCAATTCTGCTATGCAACGCCATGATACAGTCTCCTGAATGGATCTGATTCCAAGTGGAGGCTTGACCTCTAATATTTAATAGTAAACTATAGAAACCTTATCAAGGTAAACAGCACTAGGAGTTTTCAATTCTATTTACATAAGTAGACGTTAACATTCATGTCCTTCTTGAAACTCAGACCCTCAAATATTGGGAAAGTCAAATACAATACGGCACAGTCACAGGATGAGTATCATACAGTGATGGTTCATGCTAGGTTAATGTCAAACATTAGGAATATAATGCTGAAATATTTCTGGATGAAAGATAGGATATCTCGGATTTCTTTCAATGTAATTGAGTGGGACAGAAATCTAAAAGTTGGTATTTTAAAGAGAAATTGGTAAGCCACAGCTGTGAAAATGGAGGCTTAGGTGGTTTGCATATTGGCTGCCTTGAACTGTAAATTCCACCTGAAGCAGAAGTAAACGACAGTGCTTTTAGCGGGTGGCGGGCGGGGGGCACGTTCATTGACAATATTATTACAAGGTATGTTGGTTCTTTTTTTCATGACTGGAACAATGACCAGCTTCACTTTGTCACCTTCTTTCTCTCCTATGAAAAGCCTTCCCTCCTTAAACCTAAATCCAATGCATCCCTGAAGACCTAGCTCAATTATCCCCTCTTCCTGGAAGTCTCTAAGGTCCTCTAAATTTTGTTATTATTTCTCCACTGAACTCCTGCAGTGGTGCGTCTTTTGCATGCTTTAAGAAATTGAGGTCTAGTTCACGTGCCATAAAATTCCCCTTTTTTAAAGTGTACAATTTAGTAGTTTTTAGCATATTCACAGAATTGTGCATTTATCACCACATGTTCTGGAACATTCAGATCACCTCATAAAGAATTGCTGCATCCACTAGCAGCCAACCACCCCTCCATTTCACTTTAACACCTCTGGCAACTACTAATTACTTTCTGTCCCCATAGATTTGCCTTTTCTGGATATTTCATAAAAATAGAATCATAAAATATATGCTCTTTTGTAACTGTCTCCTTTCACTTAGCATAATGTTTTCAAGGCTCATCTATGTTGTTCATGTATCAGGACTTCATTTTGTGGCTGAATAATCTTTCATTGTATGGATATACCACATTTTGTTTATTCATTCATCAGCTGATGGACATTTGGGTTATTTCCACTTTAGCTATTATGAATAATGATATGAACATTCATGTGCAAGTTTTTGTGTGTACATGTGTTTTTGTTTCTCTTGAAATGAAATATAGCTAGGAGTGGAATTGCTGGGTCACATAGTAACTCTATGTTTAAACTTTTGAAGAGCTGCCAGACAGTTTTCCAAAGTGACTGCTCCATTTTACATTCCCACCAGTGATGTAACAGTGATGATTAAAAGCAATGGGAAAAACTGCAATTACTTTTGCACCAACCTTAATACAGGGATTCAGAGTTCTCCATATCCTCTTTGGCATTTTACTCTGCACAAGTCTGTTGATGTCACTATTTGTCCTCAGGATTGATTATCCCACATCCCAAATTAGTCTCACCTCCCAAATTAGACTGTAAGCTACTTAGGACAATGATCCATTTATTTGGCTTTTATTTAAGCCAGTGTTTTTTTGATTGCTTGTGTGGCAGGAACTAGTAAGTGCTAAGGCTTTGATTAAGGAGCTCTATTTTGTGGGGGAGGCACATACAATCACATTGGCCTGTTTTGGGGTGATGGGTGCAGTAATAACAGCCTATTCAAGGTATAGCCTTTGCTTCGTATAGTTTCCCTCCCACAATGTCATACTTACAAACACCACTGAAGTCTGCTATTTAATACATTCTATTAGAGAAAGAACAGATCTCTGTGTGTGTCCTCTTTTTAGTCCAAATGTAGAAGCTCTGATTTTTCTGTTGGGCTTTTATGTTTAAATGTGCTTAAAGAATTCAATGCCAGCAATATTTCTAGCAGTAACTTTGGATGTACCATGTAAGTTATTTTGAAACAGTGAATCATCACTAATGTTAATCTGTTGACTTGTATGTATAAAAGCTGCTTGATACTCTAGGCTAAGGAGAGACAAAGCACCTTCAAAAATGTAATTCCTCTGGATTCAGAAAAAATTATTCATATGCTGTTTTCACCTACAGTTAATCTGGTTTTATGTTTGTCTTTCTGCAACTCTCAGTCAATGTTTTGGGGAAATTAGCACATTTAGAATTCCTAAATGACATCAAGGATAAAAGGAATCAAACTGCAAACTGTAGAAAAGAATGCATTGTTATACTATATATAAAGGTATAATTATATAAGACTATAATTAAAATATATTGTGCTTAACAATAGTATCAAATTGTTTTCATCTGAGTTCTTAATTACCTAATATAAATATGTCTATGCCAGCCATGCCAAAGCAGGACCTAAAGGAATTTCTATCTAGGAAAAAACGTATTGATCACCTGATGCATTTAAGGGATGAGAATGGTACTTTCATTCCAGTTTATAAGTCATGTTAATTTTAACAATGACTTAAAAATTCTTTTGTGATTTGTTTAAACTCTGAAAAGAGGCTTGTTTATGTGAAAGAAAAATCAAACTGAGAATGAGTTTTGTGCTCATATTATATACAGATGAGTAAAATTCTTACTGCCTCTGCAAACATTAGAAAACAATAAGATACTCCTACGGTTTCATTTTTTTTTTAAAGCAGTTACAGAGTCCTTACTATTAACAGGCACTCGTTTAGAATCTTTACAAATACTTCTTGAATCTTCATAACAACCCTAGGAAATATATACAGTTATTATCCCCGTTTTACAGATAAGGAACCTGAGAGTTTCAGTAACTTGTGTAAGGTCGCCAAGTAGTGTAAGCCCATGAGATTTGACACCTGTTCCAAAGTAGAGTAGGCCTGCCCCAGAGTAAAGAGTGCTTGTTCTAGTCTTTATCTCAAAGAAAGTGGTGATTTAATTAGTTAATAGCAATGTGGGGAATCTGTTTGTCTGACATCATGCCAGGTTTCAGAGGCAACTTGGATGCAGGTTTTGTTTTTGTTTTTATTTTTGCTTTGAGACAGGGTCTCGCTCTGTTGCCCAGGCTGGAGTGCAGTGGTGTGACCTTGGCTCACTGCAGCTTCGAGCTCCCTAGGCTCAGTTGATCCTCCCACCTCAGCCTCCTAAGTACCTAGAACTACATTTGTGTGCCACTACACCTGGCTAATTTTTTTTTGTTTGTATTTTCTGTAGAGATGGGGTCTCGCTATGTTGCCTGGGTTGGTCCGCCCACTTCAGCCTCCCAAAGTTCTAGAAAAACAGGCGTGAGTCACCAGTTCAGCTTGCAGGATTTTTTCATACAGCTTAGGAGAGCAATGAAATTAATTGTGAGAGATAAAATATACATTGTCACCTACCTGTTTGATGGTCTATATAATGGATTATCTATGCCATATATTATACATTATAGATCATATATATGATATTACATTTTCATATTACGTATAGTCATACTGTCTTTGCTATACATCCACATTTTATATATGCATATATTATACACACATATAAATGTATGTGTGTAGCCCCTTGCAGGCTACCCTTTCCCATGTGCTTCCATGGCTTGGGTAATAATTCTTCTTAGACTTTCAGGAAGTACAGCGCTACTAATATTCTTGGAGGTTATTATTCTTTCTTCTTGGTGAAGAGGATATTGAAAGATCAATAATTTCCATCTATCTCCAGATAGTGAGGATGCCTTGTAGAAGAGAGATTCGAAGACTCTGACATGTCCACAGCTTTGCGGCCTGATTCTGACCTTTCTGCTTTGGGGGTAACTTCCATCAAAAGGAGTTTCTTGTCGCAGTTCTTATAGGCAGGGGCATCTCACAGCAGTTGCTAGTAATGATACTATCTACTCCCAAGAATGAGAAACCTATAGTCATCTACTTGGCTTCCCAAAGATGGATCCCATTTAGGGTGTGTGTGCACGTGTGTGTGTATGTTTTAATGAACCAAAATAATGAGTGTTACCAAATCTCTAGGCGATCATGCCTAGAGGATCTCTAATTAAGTAGGACATTCTAAGCATTCATACTAGAAAATTATAAAGGCAAAAAAGACACTAGATTAAAACTGATAATGTCCATATAGGTTCTGAGTTTTTTTTTTAAAAAAGTCCCAGCTTATGTTAAACAGAGGTAATGAAGATAATCGTTGTATAGGCTTCCCTAATGTAAGTCAGTGTCTCTCATCTTGGCATTCATTCCAGAACTTTTTTTAAACAGACTTGTATGTGCAAAGTGCAAAGTACTTGCCTTCCAAGTACTGTCAGAAATGGACTGGTACCTAACAAAAATATCAAAATTATGAGTCCTAGAACAGTGCTTGGATGTAATAAACACTCTGTAAATACTTTTGGAAAAAATATATTGATCAACTATGGTTTTATTAGATAATTTTTAAAAAGATAACTTTAACCCCTGCCCTCTGGAGGAGAGAGTGGCTACAGTAAGAGGGGGCAGTCATCCCCAGACCTCTCTTTGATGCTTCTGGGTGTAAGAAGGGCAATTGAAAAGGGATTTAGGAAACGCCAGGCATGCTGGGTGAGTAATATGGCTGCCACCTAAGAGACCATCAGAGAAGTTGTCTTCTGTGATATCATGCCCTGAGCCAGAATGTGGTTGAATGCTTGACTCTGAAGAAATTTTAAAGTGTTCCTGAGGTTGAGAGAGGTCTTTTGAATTAGGGAATCTCAAGATAGCCTATGGCGATTTGAAATCTTTAATTTTAACATCACACTTACTCTCCTTTCTATTGGAAGCAACTAAAACTGATAGTGAAGACTTACGCTTTTGCTGTAAAGAGTAAGAGTTGCATATCTGCGGTATGATAGTACTCTTAGAGAGTGATTCATAGGTTAAACCATTGGAACAGAAAAGAAAATATTTTTACTTGGCCATACTCTCTTTTTTAAAAACAAATATTACTATTTTTTTAAAAGCCATATCACTGGCATAGTTTTCAGTTGTTTTTACAATTGGTTGCTCTTTAGGCATACAATCTTTAACTGTGAAATTATTCAGAGATAATTATTTTTGGAAGGAAAATGATAAGGGAAATAGTTATGTAGTCAATTTTTGATTATCCAAGATTATTTTGCCATTGGAATTAGTATCTTATTTTAGCAAATGGCGACAGTCACCTTCTCTCTTTGCTGACCCTTGGAACAAAATGTTTTATAAGGGAACAGAACTGAATTTTACTTCTCCTTTGCCCCGGGCCTGTCTTATATTTTCACTGCCGGTAGCACCTAATGTTTTCCTCATTTCAGCAGTATGCTGGAGCTGGTTTGCATTGGCTGGAGAACCAATTGTGTGCATCTCTTCCTAACTGTATGTCCTGTGTCCTCACCTTGGTACCCTGGAATCTGCCACAATGAGTATTTATATTATGGAAGTCGACAAATGCTGCAAATCAGAGCTTTCCCCCAGAGAACCAGTTGTTAAATGTTTTATCAGCACACTCCTACCCCATTGAATCCTTCCTTTTATTTTTCTGATGAATATTTTCTAAAATGTATTAGATGTTGCTGTCTTTGCAAACAGGGTGTAATAGAAAAAGTTACTATTTCCTGGTCCCATTATTATAATTCATATTGCTGGGTTAGCTTCTTAGTGTTTCTTCACTTTTCCCTTCAGAAGAGGCTTCTTACTTCTGAAATCTTCCACTCAGTTCTTACATGTTGATTTTGATTGTCCTTAATCCATCAAATGAGATAACCAAGTCCATAAATGTGCATATAGAATAAAATGAGAGTTAGAGGACTTTTATTACAGAATAAAGCCCTTGAATAAAATGCATGGCCTTAGTCCAGAATTTTTGTGGCAACTAGTTTGATTGTCAAGGCCAGCTTTATGAGTATCCTACCTGTGTGGTCACACAGGGCCCATGCTCAAAAGGACAACATAACTAATGCTCTGTTGTCATCATTTTAAAATTATGAATCTTCTGAGCAAGAGATCCTGCATTTTCATTTTGATCAGGGCCCCATAAATTATGTAGCCAATCCTGATAGCTGTTCAGATGCCTTTTTTGCTTCTGATTTTAGAAAGCTGAATTTCTTAGAAGTCTGGTGTGTAGATCAGTGGGCTGTTTCTATATTAACCACAGATGGATCCTTGGTCAGATCACTGTGAATACTAAATAAGCAGTAACAAAAAATGATGTTTATTTTCATTCATTATATTGTGATTTTTCTAAATGTGTGTCCTACGAAGGAAAATGATACATTATAATGTTACTCATTTATTTTGAATGTATAAGATTGATTTCAATCCTTCACTTGCAAGTAAGTAATTTCTGGTTCTCTTATTGAGGTATACTTTTTTATTATTATTATTATTATACTTTAAGTTGTAGGGCACATGTGCACAACGTGCAGATTTGTTACATATGTGTACATGTGCCGTGTTGGTGTGCTGCACCCATCAACTCGTCATTTACATTAGGTATATCTCTTAATGCTATCCTCCCCCACCCCTCCCCACAATAGGACCCGGTGTGTGATGTTCCCCTTCCCAAGTCCAAGTGATCTCATTGTTCAGTTCCCACCTATGAGTGAGAACATGTAGTATTTGGTTTTCTGTTCTTGTGATGGTTTGCTGAGAATGATGGTTTCCAACTGCATCCGTGTCCCTACAAAGGACAAGGCTGCATCACTTTTATGGCTGCATAGTATTCCCACTTGGTGTATATGGTACCACATTTTCTTAATCCAGTCTGTCACTGATGATGGGCATTTGGGTTGATTCCCAAAGTCTTTGCTATTGGCCAGACCAGGGCCTTAATAAACATCGTGTGCATGTGTCTTTATAGCAGCATGATTTATAATCCTTTGGGTACTATGCAGTAATGGGATGGCTGGGTGTATGGTGCTTCTGGTTCCTAGATCATGAGGAATGCATGTACTGTTTCCATAATGGTTGAACTAGTTTACAATCCATAGCCAGTGTAAAAGTGTTCCTATTTCTCCACATCCTCTCCAGCACCTGTTGTTTCCTGACTTTTTAATGATCGCCATTCTAACTACAGTTATTGAGATGGTATCTCATTGTGGTTTTTGATTTGCATTTCTCTGATGGCCGGTGATGAGCATTTTTCATGTGTCTGTTGGCTGTGAATGTCTTCTTTTGAGAAATGTCTGTTCATATCCTTTGCCCACTTTTGATGGGGTTGTTTGTTTTTCTTGTAAATTTGTTTTGATTGCACAGAGGTTCTGGATATTAGCCTTTGTCAGATGAGTAGATTGCAAAATTGTCTCCCATTCTGTAGGTTGCCTGGTCGCACTCTGATGGTAGTTTCTTTTGCTGTGCAGAAGCTCTTTGGTTAATGAGATCCCATTTGTCAATTTTGGCTTTTGCTGGTGCTTGGTGTTTTAGACATGAAGTCTTTGCCCATGCCTATGTCCTGAATGAATTTACTACTAGGGTTTCCTCTAGGATTTTTATGGTATTGGGTCTAACATTTAAGTCTCTAATCCATCTTGAATTAATTTTCATTATAAGGAGTAAGGGAAAGGATCCTAGTTTCAGCTTTCTACTTATGGCTAATGTAATTTCAGCACCATTTATTAAGCGGGAATGGCACCCCATTTCTTGTTTTCTCTCAGGTTTGATAAGATCAGATGCTGTAGATGTGGTATTATTTCTGAGGACTCTGTTCTGTTCCATTGGTCTATATCTCTGTTTTGGTACCAGTACCATGCTGTTTTGGTTACTGTAGCCTTGTAGTATAGTTTGAAGTCAGGTAGCGTGATGCCTCAGCTGTTCTTTGACTTAGGATTGTCTTGGAGATCACGGGCTCTTTTGGTTCCATATAATGAACTTTAAAGGAGTTTTCCAATTCTGTGAAGAAACTCGCCGTGTAGCTTGATGGGGATGGCATTGAATCTATAAATAACCTTGGGCAGTATGGCCATTTCCACGATATTGATTCTTCCTATCCATGAGCATGGTATGTTCTTCCATTTGTCTGTGTCCTCTTTTATTTCACTGAGCAGTGGTTTGTAGTTCTCCTTGAAAGAGGTCCTTCCCCATCCCTTGTAAGTTGGATTCCTAGGTATTTTATTCTCTTTGAAGCAATTGTGAATGGAAGTTCATTCTTGATTTGGCTCTCTGTTTTGTCTGTTACTGGTGTATAAGAATGCTTGTGATTTTTGCACGTTAATTTTTGTATCCTGAGACTTTGCTGAAGTTGCTTATCAGCTTAAGGAGATTTTGGGCTGAGACAATGGGGTTTCTAAATATACAATCATGTCATCTGCAAGGGACAATTGACTTCTTCTTTTCCTAACTGAGACCACCCTTGATTTCTTTCTCTTGCCTGATTGCCTAGCCAGAACTTCCAACACTATGTTGAATAGGAGTGGTGAGAGAGGACATCCCTGTCTTGTGCCAGTTTTCAAAGGGAATTTTTCCAGTTTTTGCCCATTCAGTATGGGGATGTACCTCAGTGGTCGTTGGTTCTTAAGAGTGTGTTGAAAAATAAAGAAGTCAGCTAGGAGAAGTTGAAAGTCCTTAGACTTTAAATTCAGATACCTGCCTTCGATTCTTCCTTCTGTGATTTTGTGCTCTTTGGCATCTCAAAAAGTCAGTTTTCCTACCTTGAGAGTGGGGAAAATCCCCACCCTATGAGTTTTTCATAGGCATCAAATGAATCAATATGAGATTAACCTATAAATGTAAAGACTCCTCCAAAATGCTAGCCAGTGTGATTTTTAAATAAGATCATTCATTATTTTTCTTCCTTTTAGGATTTCTCTCTCCCAAGACCAATAGTACTGACCAATATTCAGGCTTCATTCATGTTTCAATAGGACATGGGAATGGTTGTGGGTTTCTTTCAGCTCACTGGTCATTTATTGTTATTGATTAATTAACTCGTGATAAACAGCTGGTGAAAAACCCAGGATAAGAAAATGAGAGTGATGGGGTGGGGTTGGGAGTGGTACCTAGGAGGAGGCTGGAATGATGAATAGGAAACAGCCATGCAGAACTCTGCTGAAAGAGCCGTCCAGAAAAGGGAACAGCAAAAGCTAAGGCTGGGGCAAGTTACCTGTATTAATATAAGATAACATCAAATGGGCTGTACTTCCAGAGGAGTAACAGAGCTTGTTTTGGTCTACATTGGAATTTCTTCTCATTAGAAAATCCGACCCTTTTTTCTTGCAAAAGGTAAGCCAAAGATATGTGAACTGCATGACAGTGATTTAGGATGGAGCAATTCCTTATTTGAGGAATGCTTCTTTTTCTATTTTACTTCTGTGCCCACATAGCACCCAACTTAAAACTAGGAGCTTAGTCATAGATGGTTCTCAATGCTGGCTGCACATTAGAATCAAACAGGAAGCTTTTGACACCTCACTGTTCCAAGTGTGTTCCTTGGAACAGCACTGTTGACATTGCAAAATGCAGAATCTCAGACACACCTCAGACCCACTCAATTAGAATCTGCATTTTACAAAGATCCCTAGGCAATCTACATGAATGTTAAAGTTTGAGATGTGCTGTACAATACTGTGCCAAGGATCAAGCTTCACTCCTAGAGCTTCTGATTTATTAGGTCTGGGAAGAAGCCTGCCTTGGCATCATTTTAAAAAAGAAAAAGCTTGTAATCTCCAACTGATGAGAACATACAGCCAAACTTGAAGACCACTGACTTGATTGTTCTCACTCACAGGCCCTCAATCACTGATGACTATCAAGCACATGGAAATGGGATTCATCAATTATTTAAATTGCTTGCTTGAGAGTACCAGTCACGTTTTAATGTTTTCTGCCTTTTAATGAATAATCTTAATAATTTCTTTCTCTAGAGTAGACTTCTAGTTCCCATTAGAACTAGACTAGTGGTTAACATTACTGTTATCACAGATCAGAGACTGGGATGCAAGATAAGTTTTCCTTGTCTTTCTAAACCAGGTAAGACTCTTCCTCCAGCTCTAACCACACTGAATTTCTCATATTTGGGGGTGATGTTATTTCTCACTGTATTTGCATTGCAATTCTGAAGAACATCTTCCTATCCCACCTTTGTTTTGATTTCCATGAAGTGAGTAAATTTACCAAGTGGTTTGGAAGAAATTAGTATAATTGTATAGCTTGAAAAGCCTTTTTTTCCCCTACAAATGTATTATTTAGGACATATAAAATGTAGTAAACACAGATATTTTAAGCATAATTTATTAAATATTGATGATAACGCATGCTCAGAAGTCTTTATTTAGAGGACTCTCAATTTGTCTGAGTGTAAACTCAACTCCAACAATCAAAATGCTTTGAAATTTGGTTTTTGCTTTGGCAACTTCACTTGGTTGGCCAATGCTTTAATGCTCCAGTCGTTGATCTATCATCATGGTAAACCTACAAGATAATTTTATTAGTGCTTTGATTTTCTGTAAGAGACTTTTTTGTTTTTCTTTACCTCAGCATATAATTGGTGCATGTTGAAACTTATTTTATTTGTGTTTTGGTTGAAAGGCAGTTATTAGTAGAGAGTATCAATATATAGTTATTATAGAGAGTATTAGTTATTATTTGCAGAAATGTTAACCTTACTATCTAGAGCAGGATCTCTCTGCCTCAGCACATTGATATTTTGGACTGGATAATTCTTTAAGGGATTTCTCGTGCATTGTAGGTTGTTTAGCAGTGTCCCTGGTTGATCCCCAGTAGATTCCAATAACAAGCTGCCAATCATGACAATAAAAAATGTCTGAAATATTGCCAAATGTCCCCTGAGGGGGCAAAACTGCCCCCAGTTGAGAACCACTGATCAATAGAGATGAAAACAGAAAAAGAATTTGTAGATATTTTGTGACCTAAATAAGACATTCTTATCTCCGTGTTGCTAGCTTTTATTTTGTGGCTGAGTGAATTGTTATCAGTGTGAAGACCAATGGTACATTGGATTTCTATTTAAAGATGGTTCCAAATATGTAAAATAATTGATAGCTTACAAGCCACCCAAACGTATTTCCCCACTTCCTTTTCTGAGTTTAGTTGAGAAAATTTTCTTCCTTTCTTCCTTCTGAATTTTAAAGCTCCTTAAGTCAAGTGAAAAATCTAGTCATTTACCTGCCAAGTTCAAATAAGGAAATGACTTTGGCTGCAATTATTGGAGTGCTTCAGGTGCAAGTGGCTGTTTGGGCCTGATAATTTGGAGATACGGGACCTCACATTTATTGTCTCTGTACGCAAAACAGTGGGTCTTAGCCCTAGCTGCAAATTGAGATCACCTGGGAGCTTTAGACACTTCATACTCAATCCCCAAGCCCCAGGGATTCCAGCTCAATGGTCGAGGGTGGTGCATAGGTATTTTGTAGAGCTCCCCAGGTAATTCTAGAGTGCAGTCAGGGTTGACACCCACTGATGTAGGTAGATGGGGCTTTGCTGCCTTTCTCCTTCACTGATCACTTTCCCACATTTCTCTGTAGCCTGCTTTCTTCCTGTCTGCAACATCCTGGTCAAACTCTTCTGCCTATCCCTTGTTATTATTTTTAACCAAATGATTTTTTCCAAGTGTTTTTCCTTTGTGCAGACCTGGACTTGCATGGAAACTGCTGGATCAACCTTCTTAATCCATGACCTTCTTTCAACTGCTGCCTTCCTTTCAACTGCTGCCTTTATTTCAACTGTTAACCTCATTCCACCTTAAAAAAATATATTGTTTTTAAGCAGGTATTTCTTCCTTTGCCAGCAAATCATTATACGCAGTTCCTGTCTATGTTTACCACCACCATTTCCCTCTATTTCTTTTTCCTTACTGCTATTTATAGTTTAATTTTCTTTCTTTTCTTTGTGCTCTTTTTTATTCATGTTTCCATCCTTAGATGACATGCTCACATTTTGTAAATTAAGTGTGTTTCAAGATGCTGGGAAAGTAAGTTTTCTATACTTTATAACTTTAGACCTGTGTATTTGGTTTGTGTCTTATTTAAAAATGTATGTTCTTATGGCCCTGTTTGCCCCACCTAAGCGTTTAAATGTGACACCTCATGTCTGCTGGGCTCCCAGGTTCCTATTATGGCTGGTGGATCTGGGCCAAGCAAACCATCCTAGGCCTCAGGCATCTCGTCACGTCTAGATTCACCTCTCCCCTTCCCACAAGATAGGCTCACCTGCCTTCCAGCCCTGTAGTTGCTGGCCTCTCCCTGATCTCCGTGGTTTCTAGTAACCTTTGGTCTTCTAAGTAATATTGCAAATATCTTTATCCTTGGCTTGCTTGAGAGCATTTCTGCTAAGCCCCACCAGCAACTTTCATCTTATTTCCTCAGATAGTTCTTCCAAAATAAATCATAAATTGCCCCATTGCTAAAACTTATGTCACATTCTTTCAATTCTAGTATCTGAGTCACTGCAAAAAGGCATCTCAGGTTCATTCCAGAGATTTGGCAGGGGAGCTTCCCACAACTCAGCAAAGCGTTGGGTCCTTTTGGGCCTTTTCGTTGAGACTTAAGGCTAGATTTGCTGTGTCTGCTCTGTCCTTTCTCTTGTTCTAATTTTCCAGGAATTGTCTTTGCTGTCTTCTGGTGTTCTCTGAGACCATACTTCCACAGCTGTTCCAGAAACATCACACCACTTGTATTTTTTAAAGCCTTAGCTTTTGCTTGTGGGTTCACTTGTACAAGAATATTAACATTGACTCTCACTTTGTGTAATACTAGTATATCAAGTTAGTCTTTTAAAAACACCTTTTCTAAGCCTTTAAGCCCAATTTATACATCTCATTTTTAAAATTTATCATTTTTGCATTAATGTTTAAAAACAAAACAAAACACCTTTCTTTTGATCCCTTAAATACTAGCTAGTGAGACTTTCAAATCTGACACTTAAATTTTTACTGAGCATCTAAATATTCCTTACAAAATTTAAGCTTCTAGATTTCCTCAAATACTTAAACAGAGATTACAAACTTAAATCATTAAATCCCAAGTATTTTAGTTAAAATCATAAGTTCAATATGCCAGATTCTCCAAAACAATTCGAATACCTCAAAGAACAAATAGAACTTGCATATCCTAACATGTTGATTCCAGAAGTTATTTTTATACTCAACTCAATTGTATTCATACCAAAGTTTGATTAATTTCTTCATTTGCCCCATGTATTTTATCAATATTACTACTAGTACCTGATTACTATTAATACTAGTAGAAGCATTATCATTAGTATTCATAATAGTGTTAATGGTAGAACTATCATCATTATTAGTACCAGCACCAACACTATTAGCAAAGAATTAACCTTGGTCTTAGAATTATATTACTATTAGTATAGTTCTCAGAGTTGCAAGGTTACTGACCCAAATAAGGAAAACAGAAATGATGGATACAGTTATTGGTTGAGAATGTGACTTCAAATTTATAAATTCAGGATTTTCAGTCAGAGATTTTAGACCAAGACACCAAGAACTAGGGTTTGCCATTCTGATTCCTCAACCTCACTGGGCCTTTATTGTGCTATAGTCATTTATATAGTAGTAAGAATTTCTAAGCTTCAACCTTTTCTTGCAGTCTGGTGAATCATGGTCATTTATACTTAATTTTCTTACAGTGTTTTCTTATGTATTTTTTATTGAAAATTTCTGTGACAACTTTTTATTGCTCGATTGGAGAGGGTGACCAGTCATCCTTGTTTGTCCAGGACTGAAGGGTTTGCTGGGACATGGGACTTTTCAGTGCTAAAACCAGGAAAGTGTCCAGGATGACTGGTTATCCCAGATTCTAGGCCAGTGGTTCTCCACTGCTACTAGAATGGTCTGGGGAACTTTTCAAACATACCAGGACCCAAACCCCACCTCCAGAGATTCTGATTTAATTTGTCTGGGGATAGTGCCCAGTCATTGTTATTTTTTAAATTTTCTTAAGTGATTTTCATGTGTAGACAAAGTTGAGAACCATCATTCTGCATTCCTACCCAATTTGAAACACCCTATGCAACATTTTATTGTCTACTTTGACCTCCTGGAACTTAGCAAAACTTGAATTTGACAAGCATGTGTTTGGGTTCATCAATGTGAAGTATTTCCAGTAAATATTCCTGGGGGAAGTCATGCACATCTTTCTTGAGCAGATTATGTTATTTGTTTTTTTTTTTTTTTTTTTTTTTTGAGACTGAGTCTGGCTCTGTCGCCCAGGCTGGAGTGCAGTGGCCGGATCTCAGCTCACTGCAAGCTCCGCCTCCCGGGTTTACGCCATTCTCCTGCCTCAGCCTCCCGAGTAGCTGGGACCACAGGCGCCCGCCACTTCGCCCGGCTAGTTTTTTGTATTTTTTAGTAGAGACGGGGTTTCACCGTGTTAGCCAGGATGGTCTCGATCTCCTGACCTCGTGATCCACCCGTCTCGGCCTCCCAAAGTGCTGGGATTACAGGCTTGAGCCACCGCGCCCGGCCGTTATTTGTTGTTTTTGAGTATATGTGTTCTCATGACTTTTCACAGAGTTTTTTGTTGTTGATTAAATTGTTATACTTTCATTAGTGACAACTGCATTAAGCCGGTCCATTTGTCCAGTTAGCACCACCCTTGAAAGTATTCAAGCTTCTTGGTAACAGCAAAGTGTTCCAGACTCATCCTGGTTTTTCCTGCCACAAGACATGGAATCAACTACT
Organism: Papio anubis; assembly: GCF_008728515.1. Taxonomy (NCBI): domain Eukaryota; kingdom Metazoa; phylum Chordata; class Mammalia; order Primates; family Cercopithecidae; genus Papio; species Papio anubis. Next base: position 134,392,986 of record NC_044996.1, read on the forward strand.
TTTCAAGGATCCCTGTGTCTTTCACTTTTTAGGTGAAAGTTTTAGAGACCAAAATCTTGGCTACCTGGGGGCACATCATGTTGTTTTACAAGAGCATTGGTAGTAGGTAGATCTTGGATCCGTGATCTTATCTGAAATTGAAATTCTTAATTCTCTCACATGGTTTTTATGCATCCCCATTATCCATCCTATACTTTTTTATCCTTATTCTTTTTTTCTATAAACCAATATGGTGTTCTTTGTGGTTTTTTCAAGCATTAAAATTCTGTCACTCTTTTATTTACTCTCCTTTCAAATTTCAACTGAGAATCAGGAAAACTGTGTGTATGGACTTCATTTCTTTTCTAGTTTATTCTGAGAGGCAAGGGGAAACACCCTGTTGTCTTTTCCAGATGCAAACTCTATTTCCTTTTATAGTTTGATAATTTCTTCGTTCTCCAGTACTCATATTTTCTGAAGAGTCATCACTCCTTAGCTTATTTCTTCATAAGTTATAGCCAACTGAGTTTTATACATAAAGTGGAAAGTGGGTTTTCCTCTGAAATGACAGGAAGTAGCTATTTTGTTCCTTTTAAAAAGAGGTAGAAATGTATGAGCAGACCACCCTCTCAGTCCTCATATGGGTTAATAATTTGTATCTGAGACTACAGATTTAGGGTATGGGGCAGAAATTGAATCAGGACAGTACAGCCACCAATGGCAGAGACCACAGGCCAAGGCTCAAAAATAAAACTCACATAAATGTTATTTTAGTGAGTTTTGCCCTCATCCTGGGTTGTTTTGTAGGAAAAGTGATGGGAGAGAGAAGGGGACATATCTTAAGAGGCATCCCTTTTGCAGTGTTTTTTGACTTGATCTTAGACCTAACTCTTAATTTTAGAATTCACTCTTAGAAGATATTAGGCAAACTCTTACTATCAAAGGATTTCCCTCATTTGGGATCCTGAGTTTCGTCAAGTTACTTCAGATCAGCAATAAAATCCCTTGAGAGTTTCCAGATTTTTCTCCACAAGGAACCATGAAGCATGCTGTTTATTTGTGGAACTCCCAGTCCTGGTTCTTCAGGACTCCTTCATTTGCTGATCTAAAGATAGCAAAAAAGGCTCTTAAAAATACACGCCTTATTGATTTTGGAATGTTCTGGTAAATGCCAATCTCATTGATGTCATTTATGTAGGGAAGGCTTTGGCTTAAGCTCCAAAGTGATTTTAGCCAAGAGGAAATAATGTATCTAATAAATAATGTGGAGTTTGTATATTCACCCACCAAATCATAATTATCATCACTAAAAATATGACTAGAGATGCCACATCCACTTTTCCATTGAGGTAAATTTCTAACAGACAAAGCCAAGTGAAACTTGATGTCAGTATAAGCTGCTTTGACCTGATTGTTTCTGACTTTCATTACAGGTGAATTTTCATTTGTAATTTTGTCATTGTCTTTGGTTTCCTCATTTCTTTGATTTGTTTGGGCAAAAACTCAGTGAATCTGTAGTCATTTAGGAGACAGTTTAATCAATACATGTACCCATGTTTCAGACTCAGACATGCAAGTGATGTTTATTCTGGGTATTTTTAGGGGAGCTACACCTTTTGTTTATTCCAAGATGACAAAGCTGCATTATTATTATTATTATTATTATTATTATTATTAAATACCAGCTTTTATTGTCAATCAAAATTGTTCATATGTTAAGAAGGCATTTTTTGTTATTTCTTTAAATTAATTCAAGCTTCAGATAGGAAGGCTATAATCACTGGAGCTAATAAAGTGTTTCTGTTCTTGACAAAAATAAAACTTGCTGTTGCAACTGGCTCAACGATAGAAAGAATTTTATTAGAAGTATAATTAATGCAGGGCTTTCAAGAAGTCACACTGCTAACTTAGGGCCCATGGTTTTAGGCAGAAATATGAACACAATTGCCACTTTGCAAGAACTCACCAAGATCCATGAAAACAATTGAGTCTAAAAAATGACATCATTACTTCGTTTTAAATCATAAAAATATTCTTGGCCAGGTGTGGTGGCTCACGCCTGTAATCCCAGCATTTTGGGAGGCCAAGGCGGGTGGATCACGAGGTCAGGAAATCCAGACCATCCTGGCTAACACAGTGAAACCCTGTCTCTACTAAAAACACAAAAAAATTAGCCGGGCATGGTGGCGGGCGCCTGTAGTCCCAGGTACTCAGGAGGCTGAGGCAGGAGAATGGCGTGAACCCAGCGGATGGAGCTTGCAGTGAGCCGAGATCGCACCACTGCACTCCAGCCTGGGCAGCAGAGCGAGACTCCATCTCAACAACAACAACAAAAATTCTCTAACTATGAAAATGCTTCTAAACTCTGGTGATTTTCTAGATAGGGGTTGAAATGAAGGCCTACATTCACTTAGACTGTATCACAATTCCCCATTATTACAAGCTTGAGTTTTCTGGTTTGTTTGTTTGTTTGTTTTAATTTAGATTTGTAAACAATATGTCGAAAAAATAATTTACTTATTTGTTATACTATACCTTGCCTACTTGCAAAATGCTTATAGTATCCGACAGGCCTTACTTAGAAAGTAACAACCAGAAACAAATGTTTCTTGGAATAACAAACTCCACCTCTTCTCTACATCCTGCATTTTTCCCTGTATATTCTGTGATTTGATATAGTGTTTTTGTGAGTGTGAGAGTATATGTGTAAACTGTCATTCTTTCTACTAAATATATAAATCTAGATAGCAAAAATAGTTTTTTTGCTACAATAGGCAGTGAAACAATTGTAAACCATTTTTCTTTTGTTAAATTCATGAAATCTGAAACTTTTCACTTTTTTTCACTATAGTGAAACTTTTCACTGTATTTTTTTCACTTTTTAAAAAGGTTTTAAATTATGAAATATTTACAGATTCACAGGAAGTTACTTGGAAATATGCATTATTATTTTATATATAACATGCACTCTAAATAAGTTGCAAAGATAGACAAAATTATAAAGAGTGGATTGTAATAAGAAAAATTTCTGAGTACATAGCAGGATCCATATGTGTATTCTTGCCTTATTTTCTTGGGACATCAATGAAAATAGGCCAATAGTTTATCATATGAAGAGCTAGCCTTCACAAATACAGCTCTGTAGAATTGTATCTGAGCATGAAAACACTCTTTATTTAATTATTATTAATATAACATTTAATTACCAATCACCTTTATATCTATCTATTTACTTATTTATTTTTTCCTGTGGTGGGGGGTTCAAAGGTTTCTGGCAGTGATCAGGATGCCCAAACTTCCTCTAACTTTAAAATTTTAATAAGTAAATGAAGAAAGCTCCATGTTTTCCTCTTAAAGTTAGGGTAAGGTTTTAATTAGCTACTAATATAAGTTGCTTAGCCAAGGATCTGTCTTATGGTGGTAGGTGTTCATTATGTTTAGCTAAAATTTCCATCACCATTATCATCTTAATCATCATTACTGCCATCACTACCACAACGAACATTACAGTCAGTCACCACCACTGTCATCACAATTGTCATCATCTTTTAATTGTCATCATCTTGAGGAAGCTAAAGGGAGCCAAATGTACATTTATGTCTTATGTAACATTAATTTTACTTGTCTTATTCCTAATGCCTCATCTTAAATGTAAAGAAAGCAAGAAGACCCAGAGATAGTTAACTTTGTCGTCTCTTGACTCCCAGGATCAAAAATAGTTGTTGCTGCAGTGTTTGGAATAAAAAAGCTTAAAAGACCTTGTATACAAAAGTGGTTCGTACAGCCTTCTCTCGTGAATTCATGCCAGCAGATATTTTTATCCTGGTAGGAAGTAACTAAAAGCTTTGTTCAACCCTGGTCTGCCAGCCTCTGTAACGCACATCTGACAAATGTGTGACTGTGTGAGAAAGTTTGGTTCTCCCCCTGGTGGCGAAAGGAAAAACTAACACTAGTGCTCCTTATGGGAGGGTATTGATAGGATATGAGATATGTAAATACAGCTTTACCCTTTTCACCAGTTTTGCCTGAGATTTTTATCTCAGCCCCCTTGGTTACTTTTGTTCTTTGGACAACAACTGGTTTTTATCTTCTATGGTCGTTGGGATGAAAGGGATTTGACAAACTGACAAAGCATTTTGCTTCGGAAACAACTTGAAAAACAAATCTATGTTTCAAATCAAGATTATTTCAGGGTCATAAAAATATGCTTAGTGTATTAGCCATGAAACTAGATTTTAAGCTTCATGATCATAGAGATAGATGTTGGGTTTATTTTATTGTTATTGCCTCTGAACTGAGAAAAGACTGGAATTCTAAATATAATGCACACACTTGAACTTAGTAGATGGAAACTTACCCTTCTAGGTAGGTAACCCTACTTACCTTCCAAATAGAGTTTGGATGATATTGCCTCATAGAAAGATTTTTTGATACAATACTCAGGAACCCCTATGGACTGCTGCTTTGGGGTCAGGCCCCGTGCCACTCAATTAAATACATCCTTACTTAACCTGTCCCTACAACAACTCTATGAGGGAGGCATACTCATACCGATGCTTTAGCCATGTGGACACTGCTCCCCTGAACCACATGGGTAGTCAAATGATTAGGGCAGATTTCAGCTCAGGTCTCTTTTATTCAGAACCCATCATTTAAGCCAGTAGTTCTCAATGGGGGTGATTTGACTCCCAGAGGACACTTGGCAATGTCTGGAAACATTTTTGGTTGTCATACCTGGAGAGATGCTACTAGTCAGTAGAGGCCAAGGATGCCCCTCAACATCCTGTAATGCACAGTGCAGCCCCCACAACAGAGAATTACTTGGTCCAGATGCCAATAGGGCCAAGGCTGAGAAACTGTACTCCAAACCAGTGCTACTCAAAATGTATTCCACAGAACAGCAGCATCTGCAACAAGTGGGAGCTTGTTAGAAATGCAGAATCACGAGCCCTGTCCCAGACCCAGTGAACTGGAAACTCCATGGTTGGAGCTCAGGAATGTGTGCTTCTACAAGCCCCCAGGTTCTTCTTGCACACTCAAGGGAGAGAAGCTCTGCTGTAAAACACCAGATCATTCTGTGTCTATTGAGCTGGACACAATCGTATGGTTTCCTCACCACTTTCAGTGTTTCGTTGTCGCATAGAAGTATCTCCTCAGGCATCTAAAAGGGGAAAGTCTGGCATACGCTAGGAACAAATGTGACTCATGGGGAAATCAGTGCAATTACAAATCCAGGAACCACACCCAACTGAAAATCTAGGAAGGTTCTGTTTCTCTTATTTTCTCTACTTAAGAAGGGAAGTCTCGGAGACTTAGTCTAGGTTCAAAATATGTCAACATATGCACAGGTTTGATTTGGGGTTTGATTATCTAAAATTAAACCTTAAATTGAATTAGATAAAACCCATTTTGGAGAGCCACAGAATTCTAAATTGCAAATTACATTGAGTTTCATATTTACTGGCCCAAATAAGTAATCTTCTCTATTTGTGCATTTTTCTAATCACAAATTGTCTACTGAGAACCAGTGAAATATTATTTTTATACGGGTTTCTCTTCAATAATTGCTCATCACTTGGTATTTTAGGTGATTTTTGTGGGGCATACGTTCTAGGCAAGGATACATTGTAAAGGATAAAAATGTCAGACAAAACATCTGTGTTTAGGTAGTTTGTACTTCACTGTCCTCCATCCCATCTCACAGATTCCTACTGCTTGCCTATAACTAAGAGTAGAATTTAAGGCTGACACAGGAAACCAGATAACCAAGTTCATTAACTACCTTAATCAACTCTAGCCAAAGGGTGATCTCAGAGCTCCCCTATCTCAAGAAGAAAGTTCATGAGAAAGCTTTGGGGTTACTTCCAGGTTAAAGATTATGTTCTGGATAGTTCAAGCCCTAAACAACAGACACATGAATAAGTGGAGCCATTTCTATCATACATTTTCAGGGACTGAAGATACAAATATTGCTATTTATTGCTAAAGGATTTTGTTTGTTAAACCTGATGATACTTTTTTAAAAATATGAGCTCATAGTATTCCAGCTCTTCAAAACCTAATTTGTTTGTAGATCCCTCGTTGTCATCTTTGAAAGGTTCCAGTAGACTTCAGTTTCTGGAATACTTTCTTATGCCAAATACAACAGTGACCAAGAAATCCATCTGAAGGATTTGGATTGTGTGGTAGCATGTATGGACCCAGTGTTCCACTCATCCCTGTATACATGCTCTTTAGGTAACATGGCAGTGCCCTCTGACTCTGGAGTCAGCCTTTTGACTGACTTTGGCCAATAGGGACATGGAGAAGTGATGGCATACCTGTTGTGATCCTAGACCTCAAGAGGCCTTGCTTGTTCACACTTGCCCACTTGTGCTTCTGCCATGGCCATGAGAAAGACATGTCTGAGCTGGATTGCTGGAGAGGAATGAGAGACACGTGGAGTAGAGCTGCATAGCTAAGCAACTCCACCCAAGCCAAGCCTAGAGCACAGCCCCTGCAGATGCATGAGCTAGTCCATTCAGGATCAACCACTCTCCAGTTTCCGAGTAGGCTATTACACAGCAGTAGCTGACTGATACACATGAGTAGAGAAGAAAAGAATTTTCCAAGTAAAGGTAATAGTATTGATGAAACCGTGAAGAGAAGGGTCTATCAACATGTTGGATGATGAGAAAGTTGGCTTGAGTGAAGTAGAACATGCTTATTGAGAAAGAATCAAAAATAAAACTGGATAGAAAGTGCTGACTCAAATTATAGAGGAGTTTAAAAGCCAGCCAAAAGAATCATAGTATTATGTGAAAGTGCCATAGAAATAATCTGGTGCCAGGTCTTCAACTGAGACAAAGTGAGTTCATGGCCAAACAATAATAGTACCCAAGCCTTAAGTGTTTGTAGCTGATGCAATAGGAAGAGATAATGGAATGATGGAACAGGGATTTTAAGAAGGTAAATACAACCATGAGTTAGAAGGAATGGTTTGGCGTCCCTAGGCATATTACCTGTGAGACTTTTGTAGTGTTATGGAACTGGGATCATGAAGCTCTGAAGCAGAGGATGGTCTTGGGGAATGGAAAGGGTAGTTATGTTAGAATTTTGGAGAAAGAAAAAGTATTCTGGTTGTCTATAGATGAAACCCATGTTTCTCTCCTGGTCACACCTGATATTTAATGAGTGAGTTTTTATTAAAAGTAACCATGTCCATGAAGGATCTTATTGGGATGAAGAAAGTGTTCTAAAACTGGTTTATGGTGATGGTAGCACCACTTGGTAAGTTTTCTAAAAGTCATTGAATTGCATGCTTGAAATTGTTGAATTTTATGATATGTAAAATATATATCAATAAAGCTGTTAAACAAAGAAACAATGAAAATTCCCACCAGTCATGTTCCATAGTCCCTGGAGGGGGCTGTTTTCATTTGAATACCCAAACTCATCCTGTCAAGTACAGGTAGCATCCTCCTCTTCTTTCTCAGATGACACTATACGCAGCAAACCATTGGGGTGCCCACATGTGCCACACAGTCTAGAGCCATTACTGTGTCCATGCCAGTGGTACTCCATGTAGATGCAGGGAAGAGCCCTTCTTCCCCATCCTGGCCCAGACTGTCAGCAGGTAACAATGACGTGCTGCTTGTATCCATCATGAAAACAGTCCCTTTCATCTTGACCAGAAACGCTCTTTTCCTAGATCTGATATGTATGTCCTGCATTTGGACCCACGGATCAATTCCTTGGCTCCTCTTCTCAATGCTCCCTTCCAGTTGCCATCCTTCTTACTTTTTCTGTCTTGGACCTATCTGTCTCACTGTTATAAGCCCTCAGCCTCATTTGAATGTTGGCAACGAATGAATGGTAGCAAATGCTACTACTAAAAACCTCACAAGGGGGACTAATCAAAGGTGACATTGAAATAAGTCTTCTGGATTTTAAGCAGAATATGGGGCAAATGAGGAAATTGACATAATCTTTTAAAAAATTTAATAACATTATTGAGCTCTGATTCACATACCATACAATTAACTGATTTAAAGTGTGCAACTCAATGGCTTTTAGTACATTCCTCTAGTTGTGCATCCATTACCACAATCAATTTTAAAACATTTCATCACTCCAAAGGAAACTCCATACCCATTAGCAGTCACACCCTATATTCCCCATCACCCATCAGCCCTTGCAAACACTAATCTGCTTTCTGCCTCTATAGATTTGTCTATTCTAGGCATTTCATAGGAATGAAATCATACAAGATGTGGTCCTTTGTGACTGGCTTCTTTCGTTTAGCATCACGTTTCTGTGTTCTTGATTCAATTAAATTAACACAAAACTTTGGGATCCATTTTGTGCCAAGCACTATGCTGGGCACTAGTTGGAAAAAGAGCTTACCTTTCTGGGAAAGTAGAACAACAAGGAAACAATGAATCCCATTCCATTTAACAGAGGGATAGATCATTTGGAGTGTGCAAGTTGAAGCATGAGGTATGGGACTCACACTGGAAGAATTTTGCTCTTCAGGCCATCAAAGTGCCAGAGTATTGAACCAGGCAAATTATTTTAATTGTGCTCTTGAGTTTATTAGATGTGAATGTCTTGCTGGCAATCATGGTTTTACTATGGAAGCAAACTGAGGTCTTGGAGAGCTCATTCTGTCCTTAATTCTAACATTTAGTACCAAGACCTTGGACATGGTACCTCTCTGGGCCCCCCTTGTCTCATCAGCAGGGGTAGAATTGATGGTCTTTGCTTATATTCCACAGGTCTTAGAAGGATCAGACCAGACAATGTATGGGAAAGGGCTTTGTATGCTGTAAAATGACACCCAAGCATGATTTTATCAATTGTGCTGCACAAAATAAGCATTCTGCTGTAATAATTTGTGATCTCATATGTATTAGTCTTCTATTGATGCAATAATAAATTACCACAAATTTAGTGTCTTAAAATACTACAAATGTATTTATCTTCTAGTTATGTAGATTAGAATTCTGACAGAGATCTCACTAGACTAAAATCAGGGTGTCAGCAGGGTTCCTTCGGGAGGCTCCAGGGGCAGATCCTCACCTTTTCAGCCTCTGTTAATAGAAGCTGCCCTCATTCATTGGCTTTTGGGCCCTTCTTCCATCTTGAAAGTCAACAATGTTGCATCTCCCTGTGCCTTTGTGCTTTTCTTCCATTTCCCTTTGACAGACTCCAATTTGGGAGAGTCTCACTTTTAAAGACTCATGGGATTAGATTGGTTTTACCTGAATAATCCAGGATAATTTCTCCTTCTCAAGGTCTGTACACTTAATCATATCTGCAATGCTCCTATTACCATGTCAGTCAAAATATTCACAGGTTCCAGGGATTGGTGTGTGGACATCTTTGGGAGACCATCTTTCTGCCAATAGACGAGTTTCTGTTATTTCTCTCCTTGTCGCATCTCACTATGTTTGTATTTGCACAGGATCATCTTGTTATTTTCTCTCTTCTGTATTTACAGCCTTCTTTGGTTTTCTCTTTTCATGCTATATCACTGTTTATCCTTTTTTACCATCTCTTTTTCCCTTGCTACACATTTCTTTTTTCCCTTATTGTTACTATCCTTTACTCCTTCTTAGTATTTTCTTTGTATTTCTTATTCATTTGGCTATTTATGGATATTTTGAACTTGCTTTATCTTCCTGGCTTTTTCTCTCTAATTTAATTTTCTTATCACTTTCCTTTGAGCCCTCTTGGTCTCTATTTTTACACCACATTGACTCAATCTCTTTTTCTGTCCTTCTTAGCTTCCTCTTCTAACGCTTGCTCTCATGCAGAATTCTTATCTTCATGTACACACATTGTTTAACTTTTGTGGCTTCTTCAGCTCTGACTGTGCGGTTTATATCTTGACAAATGGGAGGCGGGAAAGCAGACATAGCAGGGAGAAGCCATTGGTACTGAGAATCACAACCCAGATCTACATAAAAATGCCCCATGTTCTGCAGTCAAACTTGAGCCTTTTGGAGCTCCTGCTAAAATCTCTAAGGAAATATCAAAGACAAAAGGTACATCATTACTGATTACACATGTGTAAATATATAGGTATGTTTAATAAGAAAGGTCAGAATAGAATTTGGAGTGATCTAAATTACCTAGGATAGATGAAGTTCTTTTTGGTGTAATTTTTTTTACAATTACAGCAACAACAACAACAAGCCTTTCAAATATAAACGTTTCATGTCATTGCTTTTTCAACTTATATTTATTTTGTATTATTCTAATAAAGTGAGCATTTGATCAGTTGCAGAACTTTCCTGTATGGACATTGCAGAGAATGATGTTGCTGATAATGAAATGGCATAATATGTGTATAACTCAGGTTCTTAGTCTTTTTAAACCCCAGAACAAATCTGTTCAGAATAAGATCTGAGTTACACATTTGCTCTCTAGAGGAATGTATACGAACAAAATTTTGCATCTGCTTTCTGGAGGTTTCACTCATAAATTCATTCTAAAGTATTTACTAAGCATATATAAAGTGAACAAAACTGAGATGCTGTTCTAGGCATTAGGAATACATCAGTGAATAAAATATAATACTTTCTTTTGAAGAGATGCTGTAGAATAGGGAGACTGACAAGCCAATAAGTATATAATATGCCAGGTGGTGATACAGAAGATAAGGGGATAGAATGATGGAGGGGAGTCAGTAGTATGGTTAGGGAAGCTTTCTCAAAAGGTGACAATCAGAGATATGACATAAAGGAGACCTGATGTTTAAAGGATGAGTCAACCATTGTTAACAGCTTGCTATCACTTAGGTTCCTGTGTGGGAAGTCAATTTAGATAGTCAGACAAAGAAAGCCCTTTTTGTCTGTTAATGTGAAGGACAGGTTTTAGTTTAATTCCTTATGCATAGCAGTGAGTAACAAGAAATTAGCACATTCCAGGGACAACATACTCTTTCAGATTTATTTGATTTTCCAATTTGACTAAGCAAACATATGATTATTCATTGAAATAGTAGCTCCAGAGGTGGTATTAGATTGCCTACTTCTGGGGAATTAAGAGAAGAAATGGTTGCAGATAAATTTTAAAAGGCTAACACTTTAAATTTTATAGCACCTAGATATACAGCATTGTCCAATAGGAAATTTCGTGATGCTGGAAATATTTAATATCTGCCCTGTCCCAATGAATAGTCTTCCTCAGAGGTTTTCTTTATAGCCTCCACGTCTCTTGTTTGAGATGTCCCAAGGACGACAAACACTGAATCTCCACCCTAGAGCCTACCTGAGAGGGAGTGACTACTCAAAGCCTCTTTAAGAGCAAAATTGTGGCTCCTAAGTACCTGGCCAAGTCAACTACAGTCCTCCAGGATCTTGTTTTGAATTTTAAAGCTGCTCTCTCTTAGGCCCACTCCATATTACTACCACGGAGAGGGTAGCTAGGCCATAGTGCTTCTGTGAAGGAGGAAGAGCCCCTTCAAACTCCAGTCCTTTACCTCAACAGGCTTGTGGTTGTATCTTCAGATAATTTCCATGGGAGATTGGTCTTGATTATTTTATTTTATGTTATAGAGTCAAAAGGCTGATAATTGCTTGGTCTCAATTAATAATAAGACATTGCTTCCTCATTGAAATATTAATCAGAATGGTAGGTGGCTGTTACCTCTGTAGAGTACCAATCAACTTAATCTCATTTGGATAAATTTTGAAAATGCAGTAAAGAAATGTGGCTACAAACACCATGTTTTATTTTTCAGCACCTAGAATCCCACTCCAAAGGAAATAAATTTATCTCACTAACCTTACCAAACAAATCAAATTTACCCACTAACTCCACCTATGCCCACCCTGCCTAGGAGTTCACACTTGTTCAATCATTCCATTCCATTGCAGCCCAAGTGAAAAAGGCTGGTTGAATTTGAGATGTGACCTTTGCTTAAATTTCATCCCCAAAGTGTGTCCTTCAGAATGTCACATTCTTTTGCTAAATAGCCCTTTCAAAGTGAAGACAGAATTATTTCATGTTATTTATATGCTTGAAATGTAAACCTTCTATTTTTCAAATCCACAAAACCAATAATTTAATTTTCAATAGTTAGGAAGTACTTCGGTCACATTTTTTAGCCACCATGCTTCAGGGATAAATATTGCTATCATTTGCTTTTTTCTGTCTCTCTCTTTGTTTTAAACAGTGTCTTATGAACTTGAGAGGGCTGGTGATGATTTTGTTTTGTTTTGATTTATTTTCCCCAAAGTAGAGAAAACAAGATCTCCTGTTTTACATTTTACTTTTTATTTTACTTGCCAAGCAGGAATTTGTTGGTCTGTTGTCTCACCTACTAACATCTGTGTATCCTGGGATTGCAGATTGGGAATCACAAGCTCTTTAAAAGGCTGACACAGATGGGCAGAGATTTAGCATCCTAATTTTAAAAGTGTACATATATATGTGTGTGTGTGTGTGTGAAAAAATTAGAAAATATTCATATTTTAAAATTCAGAATTATTAGAATCTTTAGTTTCATGTTTAGGGATTTGTATGAATAATTTTTATTTCAATATTTACATATGACAAGCATTCTATAAGCATTTCAAATTTTTTGTACCTGATAAGAAAGAAAAGAATAAAGCAATATTAATTGTGGTTGGCTTTTGAATTTCCAAAGTCTTTCCTTAACATTTCAGCATAAGTAGAATTGTAAATCATTGTCCCAATGAAGTTAACAATAGTTTCTTTCTTTCTTTTTTTTTTTTTTTTTGAGATGGAGTCTCACTCTGTCACCCAGGCTGGAGTGCAGTGGCACAATCTCGGCTCACTGCAAGCTTTGCCTCATGGGTTCAGGTCATTCTCCTGCCTCAGCCTCCTGAGTAGCTGGGACTACAGGCACGTGCCACCATGCCCGGCTAATTTTTTTGTATTTTAAGTAGAGGCGGTGTTTCACCATGTTAGCCAGGATGGTCTCCTTCTACTGACCTTGTGATCCTCCCTCCTTGGCCTCCCAAAGTGCTGGGATTACAGGCATGAGCCACCGCGCCCGGCCAACAATACTTTCTTAACTATTCTGTACAATGTACGTAGAATGAGGAATATGAGATCAATATCATAAAGTGAACGTGATTTTTAAAAAATCTATTCTTTATTAATATTCACTTGGTATATAATCACTGACTCATTAGTCAAAAAGTATCTGTAGTGAGAAAAATGTTTAGTTTTAAATACTGGTTTCACATGGGAAAAAGTTAATATATAAACATATAGTCAGTATATACTTTATTTACTAAGGAAACATAATTTTGCTGAATTTTCCATCTGATTATAATGACACATCTAGATATTTTAATAATAAAGCTACAGCAAATACTTGAGGGTCTTTGAAAGGAGAAAGGAGGTTCTATATTTCAAAAGTAGCTTGGATATAAGTTGCAAAATTATTTCTGCAGATGGGCTTGTTTCCCCTTTTGTTTTATCAACTTTAGATATTTATGTCTTAAAATTAACTAACGCAGGATACAGAAATAACCCTCTTCTCCATTTAAATATATATTTTTTCATTTGGGCTCTAGATTCTCAAATGATTACACATATACATTGTTAAAAGCATATAATGAGATACATTAAATCTAGATTAAAATGATAATATACTTTTACAGAGACATTTCCTGTAGTACTTACAGCAGAGTCTTGGATCAACTCATCTATTCCAAATTATTATGTAGATACTTAGGATATGAGCATGAGCTCAAGTACTAGTATTTACTTTATGATATACTGGCAGAAATCAGAGCTATTGAATATGTTTACTTCTTATCTTTTTCATTAAGATTCCAATATATAAAACTAGGCATTATCTTTCTCATAAATAATATTTGATTATTTTGTTAGTGATTAACCATATACCAAAGGGATATTTGCATAGAAATTTTTATTCCAGACCTCTTCATGGTAGCTTTTAATTACCTATATTAAGGATTATAGTAATTTAAAATTATTAAAGATATCTATGAATTCTTCAAACTAAATCACTGAAATGTCAATGCAAGCTTAATGGTTTTGTTGTTGTTGTTTTTGGTAAAGTAGCATGGTCTTTTAGTAAGACCAGATAGTAAATATTTTAGGCTTTGCTGACCATAAGATCTCTGTCACAACTCTGCCATTTGAGTACAAAAACAGTCATAGACAATACACAAATGAATGTGCATGACTGGTTCCAATAAAACTTTATTTACAATAACAGGTGATGGGCTGGGTTTGGTCCATGGATTATAGTTGGCTGACCCTTGCTTAGAGGATAAATAGCTGTGTGCTTGTAGAACAAATCTGGTGAGAGAAACACTTAAGGGACCATGTTAATTTTAATGTTGTACATATCCTGGCTGCTGTTCTCTAGGAAACAGCCATCCCTCCAGTCCCGATAATGAAAATATGCTGGTGATTTCTCTTCCTTTCTACATAGAAATCTTCTTAAGGGATTTTGAGACTTATCCATCAAATAAGATAAGTAAGATCTGTCAGTGCTCAGTGCAACACTGGTGGAAAATATAAATTAGTTATTTCTACTATCTCTATAAGTAGGCCTTCCAGTCATTGTGATAGTTGCGCCAATCTTTGTTAAGAACATATTTTTTGTTTTGTTTTGTTTTGTTTTGTTTTGTTTTGTTTTGGTAGGCATACTTTGAAAATGGCCTGCCATGTAAGCATCAAGAATAGTTAACACAAGATGGAATCATGATTGACCTGTAGAGTGTGATGGGCCTCAGGAAGCATGCTCTGGTAGTTCTGTGAGTTCTCATTAGGGAGAGACATTTGATTATGTTCTTCATGACATAGGTACTATGGTCTAAGCATGTGTACAATGAATAAGTCAATGAATTAATCAATGGAAAAGTATAGTCTATAGTGAGCTTTGAATTGTAGGAGGTGAACCTATAGCACATTGTCATTTCAAACTCAACATCCAGTTTTACAATGACTAAGTAGAGATTTTCTAGTATGAAAATTATCCAAGTTTCTGATATCACTTTTCTTCTTTCATTGGTGACTCTACCCAGCGAGAAAGAACATGGGTCCTACATTAGGACTGACATCAGAGGAAAGAGAAATGTTGATAACAAGAAAGGAACTTAAAGATGAGGAAGAGAATAACAATTTTGATGACTGCAACAATGATGTTGATGCTATAGGTTTAAATAGTAAGTTGTTATTTACAAAATGCTATTTCACTCCTATCACTTTCCATCAGTTAAAACGAAGGTTTAGATTATGTAACTTTTGAAAGGCTAAAATAAAGTAAGTGAAACTGGAATGCTTGGAATTCTGCTACCTGATACCCAATTAGGAAAAGGAGGAGACAAAGTTTAAAACAAGATCTAGGTTGATAAGTTGATCTGTTCAACTTTTCTATTTTTCTAATATTCATTCTTTCTTCTGCTGGTAATTCTGGGTTTTAGAAGAGTATATGCAATTGAATTGCTTCTGACTGCTGCTATTGACGCATGCTAACTAAAGGAGGCAGCCTCAGCCCAGGGAATTTAATCCAGTCAAGTGATAATTAAGTATCTATGAATTGGCATTAATTACCAACTTTTGGCCTTTCCTGTGGATCTGTCCAAACCTTGATTGTAATTCCTGCATGTACTGACAACTTGATAATTTAGCATATCCTGGTGTCCATTTTTAAGGCACTGTCTAGCTCTGCTCATTACCCTCTGATATTTATCTAAACAAGTACCTTCTGATGTTAACCTTTGAGTAAAATGGGGGAAATCGCAGGGAAGAACTGGACAGAGAGAACGGGGGAGGAATTCAAACTACACTCTGACTATGATGATGACAATTTCAGCTACCACCATTTTTGAACATTTACAATGAGGGAAAATAGTACTGTTTTATATTTATTATTTCATTTAATCTTCACATCATTCCTCTGAGATAATTGTTATTGTTTGTATCTCATATGTGAGAAAACTGAGCTTTAGAGAGATCAATACTTTGTGTAAGGTCACAAAGGTATAAGTGATGAGGGCAAGGTTTGACCTCAGTTCTGTGGCTTCTAACGAGGATGTTGTTGAGCAGTAAGCAATGTTATGTCATAATAGCTGGGCTCTAAGTCATGGCTAACTAGGAAAACTTGGAGACTCTTGTTACTCAAAGTGCTGTCTTCAGCCCAACAGTATCAGTAGCCCCATTCCAGACCTGCTGAATAGGATCTACATTTTCACAGAAGCCCCCAGTGATACATTAAAGCACACTAAAATTTGAAAAGCATGGCCCTAGACTTTTCCTAGACAACCCCTGCCCAGTAGTCTGAAGGTTCATAGAGACACTTCATCATCAGGAAGGGGAGTAGGCAAAAAAACAAACAGAAACTACCACAATGTCCTGTAAAAAGAAAGCTTTCTCCAGCTTCTGAAATGCACATGTGGAATTTTACAGAGGGGCTCAAGGGACCCAGGAGAATAGTGGTTAGAAGGTCATTCAAATTGGGATACTTTTGAAAGGGAAAAGATCACTAGGAATAATTACCCTGGCACATTAGGCATGCACTAGAACTGCACTAAGCAAACTGGGTCATATGGGCACCTAAGTCTTATTTGGTGAGAATCTACCAAAATATCCGGATTCTTTAAACTGTAAAACATGAAACTAGAGAGACAGGAAATTTAAAGTCTATGAATTTAAAAGGGTGACAATTAGTTATTGATTAAATTATTTTATTCCACAAATATTTATCAAGCTCTTTCCTTCTTTGTCAGGTACTTTATAAGCTACAGAGATATGAGATGGACAAGACACAACAGAACTTAACAGGACTAGGTAATACCCTTTAAGCTTGACAACAGCAATATTAGGAAACATAAAATTAGAGTTAACTTCATGGAAGTCATAAATTGCAAGCATCCTGGTTCTATTTCTATCCTGTATTTTAAGAAGTGATATAGTCTAATATTTTAATTCATGAAAGATGAATCCAAATGTGATAATTAAGGCAGGTTGGGAAGTTAGAATTGGAGGAGGGATAAGAATCCTATTTTAGATGATAGCTAAAACCTTACCCTCCCTAATATGTCACCTGGATCTTCTGACAGATATGGAACCCTGGGCCAAATGGGCCATGATGAAAATTAGAACACATGTAAGCTTTGGAGTTTATCATCTTTTGTGTGTTTTAGAAAAGAGTATTTATCCTAAGGCTTTGTTCACCCTGAGCTGTATCTTGTAAATGAAAAGTACAATGTGTGCATCTTCCATGCTGAAAAATAAACAGCAACCTTACCCTTTTGTAAACAGTAATGCAATATGCTCAAGCAAGATTTACAGATGCATCCGTTTAGATAAGCAACAAGAATCCTTATTAACAATTAGTCCTCATGCAAGACCCATGGCAATCTATGCTACATAGGAAAACTATTTTACTATCACCATGCTTTCTCCAGTGCCTAGGACAGAGTCTAGTGCACAGCATAGATCAGTCAAAACTTGTGGGTTTAGTAAATGAGTCAGATGCCATTTCAGGGATGCTGAAAGAGGAGAACAGTGTAGTCCTTCCTGCTTTAATTCTTTTTGCAGAGTGCAGAATTGGTTGAAGGCAGTTCACGTAGATAGTCCCAGGTCAGTGCAGGAAACCAGGAAGGAGAGGGCAAGAATTGACCTTGTTACTTTGCCAACTGACTCTTCTATTCTGGTTTTGCTTCCTTCATCTGGAGAAGCAGATGTGCCTGCCTGATAGGGCGGAAGCCTGGAAACCCCACAATCTGGAGGTAACATCCTGGTCTCTCAAACTTCCTGGGTGATTCATTAGCCAGCCACAAGTACAAGATCTGTCACTTCCAGAAACTCAGCCCCATCCAGATATGAGCATAAGATCCAGAACAAATAGCAATAATTGGGAAATTTTAAATGACCATACTATTTATACATAATACTTGGTGAGGTTAAAACAACCTCACTTAAAACTTTAAATATTCCTTTGTTATAGCTAGTTCCACATGAAAGTACTGGGTCAATTTGTCCTTGTAGTCAAAGATTCATCATAAAATGGGCAGCACAGACCCCATTTCCTCCCATCTCAGAGGCAAAGGCATCTGCCATCCTGTCCAAATCCCATGCAGTTCTGCTTCATCAGGGTCACTCCAGATAGCATCATCTTAACTCTCCCCCAGCCTCAACTTCTACACACTCAGTCATCTTGTCTTGTCAAAACCCTTCCTTGAGCAAACCTCTTCTGAAAGCCATCTCTCTTTTGCAACTAAATCTCTCATAAGAATAGTTTACACTCAAAGCTAGTTCACATGCTCATCTATCTACTCCTGAACTCTCTGTTATCTGGCTTCTACCCCATCACTCCTTTGAGTCTTCTGTTTTCAGGGTTATAGGCAACTTTACTGTGAATTCAGGAGAGTGAGTCCTTATTGCATGTTACCTCTGGAACCTCTGAATCCAGCTTTTTTTTTTCCTGACCACCTCTTTTCTTCCCTTTTCCATAACTCTGTTATTTCTCCTTCTACTTCTGGAAGTAATATGTCTTGCTCTCCTTTGAAGGCATGTTATCCCTCATCTGCTGCTTAAACATACTTCCATCTTAGGCCTCTTCTTCTCTCACTGTAGACACATTTCTTCCACCCTTTTATCAATTCTGTGGCTTAGGCTACCACTTTGTCTTATGTTCTTCCATGTTGCAAGGAACAAAGACACACTTGGTTATTTCAGGTAGCAGAAATCCATTGTAAAGTTACACAGGAAAGAACTTAAAAGGAGAAAAGCATCTTAGCCCTTGTGAAAACTGAACACCACCCCATGCAAGACTCAGAGGAAACTCATCCCTGTGCAAAGTATGACTCTAGTAACGTTTGACATTTACCAGGCTGTAGACTTGACTTCTCTACCTAGCTAACTAGCTTTCTTTCTTTCTCCCCACCTCCCTCATTTACCCACATCACTCTAGTCTACTCTCAAATACCTTTCCTTGACTTTTCTTCTCTTTCCCTCATGGTTTCTGCTCCTTTGTGTCATCTGATGTCTCTTAGTTTCTGCTGTCTCTTTATCTACCCATAATTTCTTGATAGATACAATTTATTCTATAACTTAAAACATTGCAATAATTTTTATATTTGCTTTCCTTCTGCTTTCAATGCCTTCTGGAACTAGGTGGAATATGAATGTATGTATGTATAAACGAATAAATGAAATATTGAATCAGATCTATTAACTTTGTATCCTCACTGGCTGCCCATGATGTCATAGTTGCCAGTTATTGAGTAACTACTATATAACTGCCATTATGCCACTTACATATTTTTTCAACCTTCCCACATTCTTAAGAAGAGATGGTTTTATGGACTGAATGTTTGTGTCCCACCAAAATTCCTATGTTGAAGGCTAGCCCTATAGCCAATGTGATGCTATTTGCAGGTAGGGCCTTTGGGGAGTGACTAGGTTTAGCTGAGTTCATGAGAGTGGGGCTCCCATGATGGGATTAGTGCAATTATTCCAAGAAGAGGAAGGGACCAGACCTTGCTCTTTCCCTGCCATGTGAGAACACAGTGAGAAGGTGGCTGTCTGCAAGCTAAGAAGAGATCCCTCATCAGAACTGAACTTTGCTGGCACCATGATCTCAGATGTCCAGCCTCCAGAACTGTGAAAAGTAAATGTCTGTAGTTTACACCAGCCAGTCTATGATATTTTGTTTTGGCAGCCAAGGCTGACTAAAACCAGTGGTATTCCTCTCCCATTTTTAATATATAAAAAACTATGGCTCTCACAGATTAAATTGCTTGCCTTAGATCACAATGCAAGTGGTAAGGCCAGGAATTAGAACCCCAATACTGGAAATATTTTATGGTTTTCTGCATTCATTTTAAAAAACAATAAGCCAAAAGATAAATGAACAATTATTTTTTAATGAATGTGAATATGACATATTTAATGAATTTTATCTTTTTGTTCTGCTTTTCTGTTTTGGTCTATATGACTATAACACAATCATTGTAGGCATATACATTACTTAATATTGCTAAGGCATTAATCAAGATATATTTTGATAATAGTGATTAAAACGAGAATTGATTGATCTTCTATGTCTCTAGAATTTTTTAGCTTGTGAAAATACAAACCAAGAGGGAGAAATGACTGTCTTTAAATTTGTAAGGCCTATTGGATAGGGCGAATGAATTTGAAGACGTTTGGCTGTAAGTAACAGAAGACTCCCCCTCCATTGGAAATAAACAGTAATGAAATTGCCATCTAAGATGACAAGAAGTCCAGCATGGCCTAGGATCTGGGTACTGTACAGAATGTCAGGATGTTGGGTCCTTCTCTCCGCAGGCTCTGTCCTGCTCTGTGTATTGTTGGCTTTGCTCTCAGGCTGGTACCAAGATGGCTGCATCAGTTTCAGACATCACATTGAGATGTGACATCGATCAGAGGGAGAAGTACAGTTTATCTCTTTCTGTTTCTATTTCATGGCAGGAGACTTTCCCAGAAGCTTCATATTTCATAGGCGGGAATTGGGCCACATGCTGTGAAAATGACTACTAGTTGCCTCCCCTTCTCCTTGCATTTCCCCCGCCTTCCTTTCACTACCTCCTGTATAGCTAACTGTCATCATGTGACTGAGTCCCCCGCAGTAAGGGCTTCCTGTTGGCTGAAGTTGTCCAGAGCTCCTAGCAGCAGTGCTGGACCTGAGATAGCACAGCAAAATGGCAGAAAAGTAAGCTAGTTGGGAGCCTCATCCTGGATGCATCTATCTACTCCTGAACAGGGTGCCCCCTGTTGCCTAACACCTGTCTTCTTTTCCCCAATAGATAAATATAATTCCCCAGGGAATT
This sequence comes from Papio anubis, assembly GCF_008728515.1. Taxonomy (NCBI): domain Eukaryota; kingdom Metazoa; phylum Chordata; class Mammalia; order Primates; family Cercopithecidae; genus Papio; species Papio anubis. The sequence continues at coordinate 134,413,760 of NC_044996.1, forward strand.
ATATTTGCATCTTATTTAAAACTACTGTTATTTTTATTTCTTGCTCTTTTTTGTGGTTATGCAACCAAACTTAATCTGATATGCATTTCCCTTCTTAAAACATTCCCGGCAAATGGAATAGTATAACCACAATGGACTAAAAATAATGAGGATCTATCTTTGCAGTCTGGATGGGTCATCTACCCTTGGTCACGTAGGGGAAGGTTGAATAGCCAAATAACATTAGACCTCTCTTTGGAAGGGGGAGGGAAGGGGAAATCACTGTTGGGTAGGCAACTAACTGAGGCTGCTAATAAAGTTAATTAACTTTTCCAAGGTCACATAGCAAATTATTGGTGGAAAAGTAATTTCTTTTTTTAAAAAAAAACATTTTTAGTTTCAAAGGTACACATGCAGGTTTGTTATATAGGTAAATTGCACGTTGTGGGGGTGTGGTGTAGTGATTATTTCATCAACCATGTAGTAAACATAGTACTCAATAGGTAGTTTTTCAATCCTCACTCTCCTCCCACCCTCCACCCTCAAGTAGGCCCTGGTATCTGTTGTTCCCTTCTTTGTATCCATGTGTACTAAATGTTTAACCCCCACTTATAAGTGAGAACGCGCAGTATATGGTTTTCTGTTCCTACGTTACTTCACTCATGATAATGGCCTCTAGTTCCATCCATGTTGCTGCAAAAAATGTGATCTTGTTCCTTTTTATGGCTGCATAGTATTCCATGGAATATATGTACCACATTTTCTTTATCCAGTCTACCGTTGATGTGCATGTAGGTTGATTCCATGTCTTTGGAATATTATGGATAGTGCTACGATAAACATACATGTGCATGTGTCTTTATGATAGAACAATTTATATTCCTTTGAGTATATACCCAATAATGGGATTGTTGGGCTGAATGGTAGTTCTGTTTTAAATGCTTTGAGAAATTGCCAATCTGCTTTTTACAGTGGCTGAACTAATTTACATTCAGAAAAGTAATTTCGACTTAGGTTGTCTAAAAACAAGTTCAGTGGACTTCTTTTTATAAGCTAAGCTTAGTCAATGATTTGTCATCGATATTATAACATAAATTCATACACAGCTGGGAGATGACACCTAGCTGTTAAACATTTATTACTTCATCAATTGCCTCTTACTAAGATATATATGTGAGCAGTTACCTCTACATTGATGAGAATCATATGCATACAGGTCAATGTTATACTCATATGGAAAGAAGCAGACAGCACAGACCACCTCGAAGTTATATATTTGGCCATGGGTAATAAGGTGGGAAAAATCTGCTTTGCTAATAATGTTGTTGGCCTGAGCTAAATATTGAAATAGCATCCCGTTATTCAGCATGTGAACCAGGCAGTGGGGAGACAGGCAAACTGGGATTGTTTTGTGTGGTGGAACAAAGGTGATCCAAATGTGTGTTTGTGTGCTTTTTAGAGTTTGAGGCCAATTTAAAATACAGTCTGCATTGCACCATGCACGTGGGTTTCTTTGTCAACACCATCTGGGTGCTGACTCTAAAAGTTTCACTTCCCTTAGCATACTATGGCTCCATTAGGAGATGGGGCACAGCACTTTGATTTCAAAGGTGGTTGGCCACATTAGCTATTTGTGGAACTTAGTAACCAGCAGAAATGATGCTGTTGGAAAATCCTCTACCTCAACTTTAATTCATATGGTTTTATTTTCTTTCTTCAGCTTTTGAGGGGCTTTCAAATGAAGTATCAGAAGGAAACAGTGCTTTTTATATAGGCATGTGTGTAGTTTTTTTCTTAGTCAACTGAAAAGATAGAAAAAACATTCTGTGTTTGTGGACAGTATTCATGTAAAATTCAAAGGCAAATTTTATCTATGTGACTGGTAAACAAATTACTAATGGCTGTTAATCCCAGTGAATTTTACAAAATGATTTGACTGGTGCTGAAGGAGGCAGGAGAACGACAGCAAATCTGAACTCTATAAAATCCCTGAAGGAGTATCTTCTTAGAAGACAAGGGAGGAAATACCTTTTTTCAAATGGGAAGCAAATCACAATATAGAATTACAGTGTTTAATAATGCTTGTGCAAAAATGATTAGGAATTTTTAATACATTGGAATATGGTGATAGGAGGTTTGGTACTGATACACATTTTTAGCAAGCCTTTTTTTTAATAGGCTAAATAAGATTTAGAAGTTGTATTGGCAATACATATGAGCAAGACTGTTTGGTTACCTTTAATCTTCCTTTAAGTGCCATTTACAGAATTAATTTGTTTATTAAACATAGTGTCCTCTTATTATCTAACAAAGTTTCTTATCCTGAAAATCTGAATAATTATGTGTTCCTATATATAAAAATATTTACATGAAAAAACTTGTTTGTTTTTGGTGTCACTAATTTAGATTGGTCCCTTTGTCTCATGTAAGATGGGTTTGGCATTACCAGATTTTACAGTGAGCAGAAAATGCTTCTGTATAGATTGATACCATCAGCTCTCAGAGGACTTGACATTCATACAAGGAAGAAATGATTTGTAATACCTAGTACCTGAGATGTTTGCTTTATAAGGAGATGCCATAACAGATAATAATATAACAAAGTGTTATTAATGAATGGGGAATTTACCCATTTTCTAAATTCTTCTAAATCAAGCTGAATTTATTTTTAAGGAGATAAGTGCTTAGGATTTAACTTTCTTTGGGACTTTGCATTAAAATGTTTCTAGACATGGATGGAGGACCTTTATGATGATAAAATGGAACAAAATATAACAAAACAAATTTTCTGTTATAAAAAGGCAGGAAACCACCAAATCATAAAAGAATTTACAGAAGAATTGAGACCACTCATAGCTACCTGAGGAAAACAGTTAAGATATAGTTAAGGCCGGGTGCGGTGGCTCACCTGTAATCCCAGCACTTTGGGAGGCTGAGGCGGACGGATTACCTGAGGTCGGGAGTTCGAGACCGGCCTGACCAACATGGAGAAACCCCATCTCTACTAAAAAATACAAAAAATTAGCCAGGTGTGGTGGCGCATGCCTGTAATCCCAGCTACTCGAGAGGCTCAGGCAGGAGAATCACTTGAACCCAGGAGGTGGAGGTAACGGTGAGCTGAGATCATGCCATTGCACTCCAGCCTGGGCAACAAGAGCAAAACTCTGTCTCAAAAAAAAAAAAGATATAGTTAAAACATAGAACTACCATGTGACCCTATGACCCAGAAACTCCACTCTTGGTTATCTACCTAAGAGAAATGAACATATATGTCTACATGGAAATATGTACATGAATGTTCAGAGCAGTGTTATTTATAATAGCTAAGAAGTGAAAACAATCCAAATGTTCATGAACAAATAAACATATGTGACATATCAATATAAAATAATATATTTAGCCACAAAAGGGATAATTCCTGTGACAACACATGCAAACGTTGAAAATGTTATGCTAAGTAAAGAATCCAGACCCAAAAGGCTACATATTGTATGATTGGATATATATGAAATGTCCAGAACAGGCAAATCCATAGAGGCAGAAAGTGGATTCATGGTTGCTAGGGGCTGAGGGAGAGGGATGTGAGGAGTAACTGTTAATGGGTATGGATTTCTTTTTAGGGTGATGGAAATGCTCCAAAGTTGATTGTGATAATGGTTGCATGACTCTGAATGTACTAAAACTCACTGTACTGTACACTTTAAAGTGGTAAATTTTATAGTATGTGAATTATATCTCAATTTTAAAGAAGGATACAATTTAGACTCAAGTTCGAGAAAAAGCAGACCTGGCTACTATTTCTAGCTTTTCTATCCACAGAACAGTTATTTATTAAGTAAATCGCTATATCCCTAGTGTACTGCTGTTCATGACTTGTGGGATACCCAAGATAATTTCTGCGTTTTAAAAGGGTTTTAAAAGACTTATTAGCACGAGGGAGATGTCATCTGTCACACAGGCAGAATCTTTGCAGCTGGCCAGAGAGACCCCATATCCAAAAAGTAATGCAGCTTTGGGGGAAGAAAGGAGAAAAAAGTACTATATCTGTTTGAATACAATGGATAGAATTAAGAGTCTGATTAACTGACCCAAACACATAAAATTTGGAAAACAATAAAGACATGAGCCAAATCATAAGAGTGTAAGATGTGAGTTTCCCTAACCCCATCCCTCATCTAACTTAGAAAGAGAAAACATTTTCCATCAACTGAGTGGGAAAAAAGCCAGGAATCTCCATGGATCAGGACCCCGTGGATTTCTTCCATCCTTATTGCTTTGGAAGTGATAAAGTCCAATGATGAGCCAGTGTCTATAAAGAATTATGCTTTGTGTATAAGCCTGTCATTTTGAAATTATATTATAAAAGGTAAATAAAGGAAAATGACTTCCCAATTCAATGCAGTTTGGGGTTGGTCCATAAGGACAATACTATTGTAATTAAAATCTAAAATGAAATACAGACAACAGGATCAAAAGCCATAGCATTTTAAATTGATCTGAACTATCACTTACTGGCAGGTAATACAGCGGTTATGAAATTCCTCAGCAAGAAAAGGTTACAATGGATTAATGAGAGATACAGGCTCAGGTAGTATTATGTGGGTAGCCAACATAGCAACAAGGAGGTAAAGAGGATGTTTGAAAATGCACTCCCTCCATCAATTATGCTCTACAATAATATTCTAATCTTACTTTAACACTGTAGCATCATTTTCCTTATTTCCGGGTCCAGGCAATATGGATATTTTGTGTTAATTATGAAATAAATTCTCAATTTGCTTTAGTATAATTTAATACATAAATGGATGTAATTCTTCTAGAAAGTTTTGTTAGATATTAAGGTACATATATCAAAACATAATGTATGCTATATATTTTATATCATATCAAAATATATTAAATCACTATACTGTCGAAGCACAATCTAACAATATTCATTAATGTCCCATCAGACATTAAAAAGTATATTTTAAAAAGACAAATTTTAAAAACTAACAGTGATCAAGAGATTTAAGAAAAAACCCACAGTAACATATTACTGTGATATTTTTCTCAAAAAAGCAGCAAAAATGTTTATATCACCTTGATGTCAAAATACTTCCACTTAGGTTGGGGTCATATATCCTAGTGAAAGTAGTCAAGCAAATAGTCACCTTGCCAAACTAGTTTCTTTTTGTTTTTGTTTTGTTTGTGTGTTTGTTATTTTACTTTAAGTTCTGGGATACAAGTGCAGAACGTGCAGGTTTATTACATAGGTATACATGTGCCATGGTGGTTTGCTGCATCTACCAACCTGTCATCTAGGTTTTAAGCCCCAAGTGCATTAGGTACTTGTTCTAATGCTCTCCCTTCCCTTGCCCCCACCCCCAAACAGGCCCCAGTGCGTGATGTTCTCCTCCCTGTGTCCATGTGTTCTCGTTGTTCAACTCCCACTTAGGAGTGAGAATGTGTGGTATGCCAAACTAGTTTCTATTGTTAACTACTCATTCCTCATTCTTTAACCTGAACTCCCTGGAGCAAAAGTAGAAAGTTAATCAAGCTACTGCCTAGTGCCTAAGGTGTCATGAGGACTGTGAGAAAGAATAAAACATCATTCCAGCATTGGGAGGGAATGGACTAGGCCATAGGGCACTGGGACAGCTGTCTTTGACTCAGTTGTCATTAGAATAGGACTAGCATTGAATAAAATTCTAAAGTTTGGTTTGAACCTTTATTAGTTAATTAGTATTAATTCATTTATCATGGGAACTATGCTACCTGCTACACTCTTCAGCCACCCAAAACCAGCCGTAAACTGCTCTTTCCCCATTTCCAGCCATCCCCTTCTCCTCTAATGAAGCCCTCCCTCTTCCTTATATCGCTCATTGACACTTTACACAGGAGAACTGAATTACAGTTGTGGTACCCTAACGGTCATATGTTTGGCCACTCACCCAAAACAGGACTCCTTTTCACCACATTCAGAATGGATAATCAGATGGTTATCTGCATGAACCTTTAAGTATTAAGAATCCCCTTCCCCTTAAAGTCACTTATCCTTGGGTTAATGTTTTCTTTAGATAGAGTCTCCTTGAAGGAGGCCCAGGCCTACTTCCTGAAATTCTCATTCTGTCATTTGAAATCTGCTCTCTTGAAAGATAGGCCAGATCTACTACTTCAGCATTCAAATATTTTAGGTCAGCATTTCTATTACCGCACAGCCTTTGCAACTTCAGACTAAATATCAGTTTCTTTCATGGATTTCGAAGGTTTGTGAAATGACCAAGTTTTCACCATCTTCCCCTCCCTAGCCTCACTACGCTCTTCAGAACTTGTTGGATGCCTCAATGTCTTTCAAAGGTGTGACCTCCAGACCAGAGTTTAGTGCTCCACGTGTGCTCTGGCTTGGGTGGAATCCATTGCGTGGTCACTTTTCTCTTTTCTTGAGTTGGATTCCAGAGTTTTTTTCATGCAGCCCAAGTTTCCATTGCCTGGTGTAATGCTTTTGTCAGACTTGCAGTTCATTTGAGCTTATTGGATAATTGTTGGCTCATTAAAAATCCTACCTCTTGTTTTTCACAGAATTAAACTCAAGTTGCTTCTCTCTTTCTAATTAATTGTTAAAATTTAAATGCAAATTTCTAATTTCTTGAATTTTTAAAGTATCATCCTAACCTTTTGATCTAATAAAATTATATATAAATTACAATTGTATTTTAAAACCCCAATTCTCTCATCTCTTATATTATGCATTCTTCCTAGCTTAGTTGTCTAGTAAAAATTTGAAAATCATAGTCCATGCTTTTATGTAAGTTGCTGATGAAGATGTTAAACAAGATGGGACCAGGTACCTGCCATGGTAGATTTGCCTACTTTATTAATTAGTACCTGATATGCATAGTTCTTCAGTCCATCTGTATGTACAGCTATATTTGCTACATTTTACTGTCTGATCCACAAAGTTTCCAGAAAAATCTGTCCAGCACGCTGCTGAAATCAGTAATTTATCTAAATCTTTTGGAGTCAGGTTCCATGGTAATGGAAGAAAAGTGGATATATGGTTTGTGGGGAAAATATGTGGAGACTGATGAACTCTCAGGGGATCCTTCTACATAGAAGAACTATGTATTATTGTGTTTACCTTTCAGTTTATTCTATCATAGATGGCACTCCTGTCCTAACTAAAATTTTATAATTAGTAGTCCTCATTTTACAATAAATGATGACAATGATGGTGGTGATGATAGTGGTGGTGGTGATCATGGTTATAATGATGGTGATGAACATATATATATATATATATATCTTTCCATGTGCCAGGTACTACAGAAGTGCTTTATACTTTTTATCTCATGTAATCATTGCAACAAACTTGTAGGCTAGGTGTTGCTCACTGACCCTAACCAGTTTAGACGTTCACAACTGTTAGGTTCTCTTTGGTAGATAATGGAAACACTGAAGAAGTGACAAGTGGTAAAAGTTAACTGCCGTACTACCATGTCACTACCAGATTGTATGAAAGAGCAAATTCTTCTACGTAGATAACCATTTAATAGCCAGCAGGCACCAAAAATCCAGCCTGTTTTGGTAGCTTGGAGATAATCAATTTATCTGTCTTTTCAGGCTTTCTAAGCATTTCTTTGCATGAAAAATTTGCCTGATGCAGTCACAAATGATTGTTGGCTCATTAAAAATCCTAGGCAGTGACTTTTCTAGAATATGGCTTCACTCACTCTGTGGGTACACCCTTTCCAATGATGAGGTCAAGGAAAACAATCAGAAAGTACAGAGAGGAGGCAGAACAATTAGGGAAGAGAGAACTAAAATAGAAGTGAGAGATCAGACAAAAAATCATTTGGGCTACTTGCCACATTTCCAATTTCAAACTCCTTATCCTAAACCGGGTTTGTTTAATTATCAAGAAATAGGTGTGGCCCTTGGGACAAGTTGGCTCAGATTGACATACTACCATGCATACACACACACACACACACCCACACACACATAGTGTAAGCAATACTGTTGCTTGAGACAGGTTGTTTCTGATTAAATAAGGACACCCTAGCAAATATCTCAACACTAAAGACTTCTAAGCACTGGCCAAGTTCAGTAAATTTCCTAAAAGGAAGAAGTTTAGTTCTCAGGGTGACTTGAAATTAGAACTCTTTTTTTTTTTTTTTTGCTGTTTTTATTTTAAAATGCTTTTGTCTTGGAGAGAGCACTATGTGGAATTAATATCCCCTTCTGTCTCCACAGCACCACACTAGTCAGCCTAACTTAGAGAGGGAAATTCTGTGTTGCCTTTTTTCCAAATACCCGTTAAAGAACTTTTGCTGGGGCTTACCTCTGTGTGTTGATCAAACTGAAAATTTTCCAAGGATCTGAGGCTTCTCTGGAGGGTAGATTGGCGTTAAGATTTCTTCAATAGTGCAAAGGATGATGTTTTTCACAACCAACACAGACGTGCATGCTTACAATTTACCTTCAGTCTGGAAACATGTTAATGAGGCATGGATTTCTAATTGGCTACCCACAGATGGATATGGTACTAAGCATGCTTGAACTGAATAATATAATTTGAAGGCATTTCCACAGGTCAGTTGGCATCTATTGTATAAAAAATGAAAGATTATATATATGTGCATATGCATATATATATGTAGTATATATACCTATACATAGTATATATACATCAATCTGGGTGAACATAGTATATAGGTATAATATATAGTCTACATATGTGTATGCATCCATATATTATATGCCAACTAAAATATCATTATCAGGCATTTAAGAAACCTACCTAAATCTGCTCTTACCTCATTTCAGATTCCCCATGGGTACTGGAATATTTTATCCTTGGGGATGATTAAGTAAGAAAGATACAACACCAAAGCTGACTTATCATTAGTGACTCAGTACTGGAGAATTGAGAATTATTCAGATGTGCCAAAATCTCTCTTCTGACACCCTACATGGAGGGCAAGTCACTATACTGAAGTTGGCCCTTGTCTGTTCCCTTGTCCTTTGGTTAAGAACTTTGATCAACTGACTTAAGAAGGCCTCAGATTTGGGAGACCCTTTGCTTTTTCATGCCCTAATTTGGTCTCCAGGGGTTTCTGTGCTGTCTTTAAGTAGATAAGGGAGACCCTACTTCTTACTGATAAATAAACTACAGATATACCAAAGGTACCTGCTTCAACATGACCATTGCCTTATTTGGACCGTTAACAGTGTGTACTTAAGGCTCCCAGGCAGTGAATATCCTTCATCTCCTAGCAGATTACAATCTGCTACTATAATAACTCCCCATCTCTGTTGCATTGTTAGCTGTCCTTGTGTGTGTGTTGTGTGTGTAAACTATTTGATCTTGTATTTCATCAATTTGTACCAAACTAACTCTTTGCTATTGATGAGAACAGTATCCTTTCTACACATAAGTTCCACTTATTCAAGAGGACTATTATGTGATAATGTCTCTCAGTTGATTAGAACATAGTGTTACCGAGGTATGATTTATTTTATAGTCATTTTATTAATGACAACTGTAAAATATACCCATTACTTGCCATGGAACAGATCAAGTGCTGAATGTTGGACTTGCCTTATGTTTCTCTGTGCAAGAGTTGACTCTAATGATCACTCAAGTATTTCCAGAAGGGAAAGGTGAGAAGTGATTGGTCAATGCCTAAGGCTCTCACAACTTGTGGTCTACAACCCTGTTTGACAGTGAGCTGTTTGGGCCTCGGTAGGAATTTTCCCACAGAAAGGATGTTCTCACTGGCAGGCTCCCAGGACCGCCCACAAATCCATTTAACCATAACAGAGCTGACAGCACTGTCAGGGCTGGAGTTGACTTCCAAGTGGGAAGTCAGCCTAGTATTAATAGCACAGTTCCAGCTGCACTGTGGGTCCAGCAGACTTCTGATGGACCGGCCTGGGAACCAAGGCACTCTTTGTAACATTTATGGGAAATGGAGTCCTCGTTGAGAATGGTGGAAAGACAGTACTGTGGCGGCACAAGGCCCATGGCTTCTCACTTCCCCTTTCTACTCTAATCACTTCCAGCGCCACTATCCAGCAGGACGAGACCAAGGGGAATCCTAGAGGAATCCTTCTCTAGCCTTCAAGTCTGGGGAGAGCCTACCCTGTTCCTGGCCTGGCTCACTTAGGTCGACTGTTCTCATGTACAGGATCTTTGTAAGTTGGTTGTTTCTAGGGCACCTGTATTTAGTTATATGATATGAATGTTTATTTTAATGTAGTAGCTCTGGATCCAGGCACAAATATATTAGAATGTAAGGTTCATTTTTATTTTTAAAAGATTTTACTTCATTTTTACTAATTTCAGTTTTGATTATGATCTCCTGCTTCTTTACCAGTTTAAAGCCATCATTTTTATGCAAATAAAATGAGTGTGCATGATTGTAGTAAAACATTCCATTTTGTGGTTATAGGAGGAAATGGGAGAAGTGGGTGGTGCATTGTGTGTGTGTGTGTGTGTGTGTGTGTGTGTGTGTGTAATTTGAATATGACCTAAAGGAGGGGGGTGTTTGTTGCACCAAGACATACTTCAAGGAATTAAAAATTGTGTTGTACTAAAGGGAGGTCTTTTTCACTAATAACTTAGAAGTATTGCAGACCATTTAGTGTTTTTTGTTGGCCAGAAGTATTATAATTAACAGACTTTTTCCCCCCTGGGAGCTCTTTGAATGCATAATTTCTTTAAAAAGATTTTTAAAGACTGACTGACAACCTGAAAATTATTTTCTGCTAATCCCAAGCAAATGTCTCTGTAATATAAATACTGCTTTAAAGTTATCTTATGGGGTACATATGACCCAAAGGGAAAATAACTTGTTTATTAAGTTGATTTTCTTTCTTTTTTCATGATTCACAAATTGTCAAATTCATCCTATTTGGGACAGTAGAAATATGGAAACATGTAAATGAATAACATTTTTAAAGTGTAAATCAACTAAAATGTATATGAAGCCCTGCTGGATTCTTAGGCAGTCTCTTGATATTTCTAAGTCACACTTCTCTCTTCTAGGATTCTATTTTGGGACATAGTCATAAACACAAAAGGAAGATTTCAGCACCAAATTATATTCATCTTTAAAATATTGGGGCCCTTCAGCCCTTCTAAACACTGGAAAACTCTCTGGAGTTTGGTTTGCCAAGACATGGGAAACTTTTTTTCCAGAATATTTTTAAGGGAAAATTATATTTTAGGGTTATGAATGTAGAATGATAACACAGATAATTTATCATATTTAATAAACCTCTATAGCTAAGTCTAGGTTCTCTTTGAAAGATCTTGTTTTTTTTCACCCAGCCCCATAGTTACATATTTGAGGGAGTGAAACTGAGCATACAGGATTTTTGGAGTGGCAAGTCCATTTGAAATCCTTCTCATCCAATGTGTTCGTTTTGTAGAAAAGGGAACTGGAGCCCAGAGGGATTCAGTGACTTGAGCAAGGCTACTGTTGGTAATGGCAATGGTAGGAGAGGCCATCATTTACTGAAGGTCTTCTTTTTCTGGATTTCCTTACATTTTATTTTACCCTCACAACCACCTTGTAAAGCAGGGGGCCATATTCCAGTTTTACAAGTGAGAAATCTGAAGTTTGGGAAGTCCTCTAGCTGTTCAAAGTCAACAGGTACTAAGAGGCAGAGCAAGAATCCACTGATTGTGGATGCCTGATGGCTTCTGCCTCAGGGTGTTTTCCATTATACCAGACATTTCCCAGGTCTAAGTAGAAATACAAGAAGCATTCCTTCTTTATACATGTTTACTTCTAATATATCAAGAACATCTCTATCTAAGCAATCACCCTGATACTCAATCTTTTGGATAGTAGTCTGGGGTACTGGGTCTCCTTACCTTAGTTTTTCTGACAAAAAGTAATCTCCCTCCTACTGGATTTCATAATACTCCAAAATTTGTCTTCAGTGGATACCTCAACATACCCTTTGAAATGTCTATTTTATTTAGATCTGAAGAAGAGTATACTTTTTTTTGCTGTCATTCGGTGATTCATTCATGTATCTATTCACTAAGTATGTTTTGAATGCCTACTATGTGCAGATGCTATTCTAGGCTTTGGAGATACAGTTCTGGACAAAATAGACACAAACCCCTGCCCTGATGGTACTTTCTTTCTAGAGGGCCAAAGGATGGCCAATACATACACAGCAAACAATAAGGTAAGTGAGATGGTGATAGATACACTAGAAACAAAAAACAGAGAAGTTTGTTTAATGAGTGGAATGAGACACCAGGAAGATGGGATAGGAGTTACTTAAAAATAAACTTCACTGAGAGGGGAAATTGGGGAGTGCTTCTTATCACATTGTCAATGCAGCAAAAAATGCCAGTGTCTATTTTTTCAGCAAATTCCTTTCCAAAAACGTAAGTCTTCAATTCCCCACCAATAGTAAAATGCTTATCCTAACTCTGTCTCTATCCTTATGATATCCTCCCATCCACCCTTTATAGAACCCATTGTTATCACTATTATACAAAAAAAAAAAAAAAAAAAAAAAAAACAGGAATAACAGAAGCTCTCTACAGATCTAAGGACAATACAATTTGAGAGTAAGAGAAGCTTAGTGCCTGGCCAATTTTTCCCAAACATCTAATTTATACGGGAGGATCCTGAATTTCAGAAATAGTGAAATTTTGGGAGGCTGGGGCAGGACAGTTGCTTGAGCCCAGGAGTTCGAGGCCAGCCTGGGCAACATAGTGAGACCCTCTCTCTTAAAAAAAAAAAAAAAAAAAAACTTTTTTAAATTAGCGGGGTGTGGTGCCCACCTGTAGTCCTAGCAATTTGGGAGGCTGAGGCAGGAGAATCGCTTAAGCCCAGGAGGTCGAGGCTGCAGTGAACCAAGATCATATTGCTGCACTCCAGCCTGGGTAACAGAGCGAGACCGTGTCTCAAACAAAACAAAACAAAACAAAACAGAAAAATAAATGTTCGAATGACTAAATGATGACCTCAGATCATATGGCAAGGTGATTATTATTTTATTTCCAGTAAATGATGTGCTGAGTTCCCATGGTGAGCCATGTGATTGAGCTGGATCCAGGGGCCTCAGCACTGACTTCAGAGGAGATGGTCTCTGGCCTGGAGGCACAGAGAAGGAACTGATACAGACAAAGACTTCTGATCGCAACCCAGTGCTCCTTCCCCTATCCCATAATGGGGACTCTTTTCTGTTTTCCAGAGTCTCAGAAGGGTGAGAATGGGGTTCTCAGTTACATTTGTACTTCCTGCTCTGTACTTCAAGTATGTCATAGGTTAAATGAGACTACTTGAGCTGACCTATGAACCAAAACCACTGTATCATTATTTCTATGGGAAAATGCATGTGGACTTTGAAATATCCAGCTATCTTAATAGACTTTCAGAATTGATAAGTGTCTGTGTTGGAAAATATAAGCAAAGATCATTTAGCGTTCAGTGAGGCAAACTCTGGCTGCCCAGCCTCTAAGACATTGACTATCTCCTAGAGAAAACACAATCCTCTGTAGCCCTGAAGGGAGCATCAGATGAGATACAAATAAGTAGTAACAGTGTCTTCCAAATTGTGTGGGGAAAGTTTTCTTCTCTTCACTATGAAGACAAACCGATGGTCACAAATAGTCACTATTTTTTCCACAAAGTGGCAATTTGTGAGTGTGTATACCAGCCATTCTGTAGTTTGTCATAGTTCTCTAGGGGTATGGGGATCTATCACGGGATTGCAGCTCATTTAATCTGTATTTACTACTTTATCTATGGGCTGGACTCATGTTTCTATTAATGGTAGTAGCCAGCACAGTGTTCCAAATGCATGTTGAATGGCGTGGAGTGGAAGGACATGTTCTCTTAGCTGTTCTGTATGCTAGCAAGTGTCGTTTTCCCATCTGCCTTCCATAATGGGAATGCCATGGACATTTTGGTTCCTGTTCTACATTCCTATCATCACCTGATTGATTGGAATGATATTGCTATATAATAAGGACTTCGAACATATATAAGCATTCTGAGGAAACATGAGGTTAGATTGAACTGCAGTGGATGCTCTATCACAGTTCAAGGGCAAGATGATTACAGTTGCCTTGACAACCATAGCTCTGCACTCTCTGTTTTATTACATACTCTTTTCCTATTTGGGAATTCTTTTGAGGAGAAACAAAAGAAAGAATGTCAGTAAAGTCTCATTTTCAATTTATGAGGCTTCTGGAAATGATAGAGTCTTATGAAGCTACAAAAACGTCTCCATTTCTTAAATTTCCCCCAAACATTGGAAAGTCCAGGCATATGAAATGAACTAAAAATAAGCTTTTACTTATGTCAAAACACAAATATCATCTTTACTCCCTATAGAGGTAATTATTTTGTAAAGACTGAAAGAAAAGATTGTTTTTCTATTTCTCTCTAGCATACAACTGTGACTTCTATTTTTCTATAAAAAGGGAAATATTTTTGCCTATGAATTTTCATTAGTATTTTTACCTGTATTACAGTTATTCAACTGCAAGTAGGTATATAAATAAAATAATCTTACTCTAGGAAATGGCTAGGTTGAGAAACTATCAAACAGTAATATTTTAACAATGTGTTAATTTATTAATTACCAACACATCCTCTTTTAGGTTTCCTTTCTAGACCACACTAGTTTTTTTTTTTTTTTAAGAGAAAAGGTGACAATATTTGGGTCTTTATAATTATTTTTTCTGTATTAAAGCAAAAATGTAGTATAAATGTATACTACTGCATGACTATAAAAGTCATTGAGAAATATTATATTTTATTTTGTCCATTCACTTGTTATTAAGTCTCTCTGTCTCTCTGTCTCTGTCTCTCTCTCTCTCTCTCTCTCTCTCTCTTTCTCTCTTTCTCTCTTTCTTTCTGAGACAGGGTCTCACTGTGTCACCCAAGCTACAGTGCAGTGGCATGATCTCAGCTCACTGCAACCTCCACCTCCTGGGTTCAAGTGACCCTCCCATCTCAGCCTCCCCAATAGCTTACACTCTGGGCACCCACCACCGTGCCTGGGTAATTTTTGTAGAGACAGGGTTTTGCTGTGTTGCCCAGGCTGGTCTCGAACTCCTGGGCTCCAGCCATCCTCCCCTCTCGGCCTCCCAAAGTGCTGGGATTACAGTGGCTCTATGGAACAAATTTATATGTTAATACTCTAGGATGGGAGTTAGGGAACTTTTCTGTAATAAGACAGATGGTAAGTATTTCAGGCTTTTGAGGCTATACAGATTTTGTCACAACTACTCAACTCTGATGTTGTAGCTGAAAGAAGTCATAGATAATATGCAAACGAATGGACTGGGCTGTGTTAAATTAATACAGCATTTACAGAAACAGACAGTGGACTGGATTTGTCCCAGGGGCTGTAGTTTGCCAACTCCTACTCTAGGAGAAAAAATGTTTTGCTTACTTATCTGTCCACAGTCTACAGGGGAGTGTAGTGCTTCAGGCAAATTGTTTCTTTTATAATATATGCCTAAACTGAGCATGATGGTGCACGCCTATAATCCCAGCTACTTGAGAGGCTGAGGTGGAAGGATCACTTGTGCCCCAGGAGTTTGCATCCATCCTGGGCAGCATAGAAAAACCCTCATCTCTTTAAAAAAAAAAAAAAAAAAAAAATGTGCCTAAAAGGCCATCTTTTCACTCTGCCTTTTGTGTAAAATGTCCCCATTGCTACCATATTGTTTCTATTAGCGAGAAAGGCAGGGGTTACACACTTTTGCAACTCATTAAGGAGGGTAGAAGCAGATATTGATAATAATTTCCTTGTTTTAAAAGCTGTTAGAACATATGAAAAAAAAATCAACTACTAAGATTTCCTTACACCCTAGCTGAACTGCTCAGTTAGAACTGCTCTTGAATATCAAAGGCTAATGTGCCCTCCCTGCATAAGCTGGCAATATAAACTGAGGTAGACACTGTCAGATGTAACCTCTTGGCCCCCAGCTGGCCTCCCCATCCCCATGGGGTCTCCATAGTCACCTGGCATCAACAAAAACGTGCTTTTTTCTTTATTTTCCTTTGAAGTATTCACTGGTGCTTTGTTCAAACTGATTTTAACATCCTCTTCAAGTTTTAGTCAGATACTTGGAAGAAAAATACAGAAAAATGAAAACAAATATCTATGTATTTGTTACTCAGATTTAGTAACTGTTAACATTTATTATTATTTGCTTTGGATATTTTTATCTTTTTTAAAATAAAGAATCCCTTTGATTGACACAATTGTAACCCAAGATTTTTCCCCATTCTTTCTAAAGAAGCTATTGTCAGAGGAATCTGAATTCTTTTCCACTTATCAAAATTGGTTATTGAGACGCAAAAGAATAGAAAGAATATTGATTTTATAGTATATATTCAGAGCATCACTGGTGCATAGTACGAACGATTTTATCCAATTTGTATGGTTTTCTGCCCATCGAAGACTGAATAATATCATGAATCTACTCCCAAGAGAGACTTAGAGAATGCATCACATCTCTTTCCTATTGGGAATGGGGCATGAATCTAAGAGACAGTAAATATAAACTATCCTAATTCATAATAGAGAGCTGGATACATTTTTCAATTTCAATGACAACTTTGAAAAGTACATTATTTTTCTCTGCTGCCTTTAACATACTTATTGCCTTGTGGTGTAAATGCTTTCATAAATGCTCTCTCACCTGATCTTGTGTGATAGTTAGAATAGATGGTATTACAGCTCTCTCCCAGGTAAGGGTATGGATGCACTGGGATGTCTGTACAGTGTTTGGCAGTCTTGGCTGGACCTTTGTACCACCTACTGAGCTTTGAAAATGTACTGGTTCAATCCAACCAGTCTGAGCATCAGTATTCTTTTTTTTTTTTTTTTTTTTTTTTTTTTGAGATGGAGTTTCCCTCTTGTTGCCCAGGCTGGAGTACAGTGGTGCAATTTCGGCTCACTGCAATCACTGCCTTCCGGGTTCAAGTGGTTCTCCTGCATCAGCCTCCCGAGAAGCTGGGATTACAGGCACCTGCCACCACCATGCCTGGCTAATTTTTGTATTTTCCTAGTAGAGATGGCGTTTCACCATGTTGGTCAGGCTGGTCTTGAACTCCTGACCTGAGGTGATCTACCCACCTCAGCCTCCCAAAGTGTTGTGATTACAGGCGTGAGCCACCGCGCCTGGCTGGGCATCAGTATTCTTAATTGATTCTACTGTACTGCTGAGGTTGAGAACCCCAGTGGACCAGTGGTTCTCAACTAGGGACTGTTTGCCCCTGCAAGGGGATATCTGACAATGAGACTTTTTTATTATCACAAATGAGAAGGGGCATCCCCTGGCATCTAGTGGGTAGAGACCAGGAATGCTGCCAAATATCCTATAGCACCCCTCCAACATAGAATTATCTGGCCTCAAAGGTCAATAATGCTTATGTTGAGTAACCCTGATTTAAGCTAGACTAAAGTCCCTCTGACTCTAAGCCATATTGTTTCCTCAGTCTCAAGTTGCTAGATTATTCAAATTAGTCATCTTGTTATTATTGCTGCTAATAAAATATATTTTGAGTAGGTTGTTCTTCAAAACCACAATGTTTACAATGACTTTTTAGTTTATCAGGAACCAAGTGATCTTGTGTCATAACCATACTGGGATAAGCAAAAATCCTTATATTAAACATTTTCAATTACTTTTATCAGAATACAAAACAAGCAAGCAAACACAAAAACAACACACCATCAAAAAGAAGAAAAGAGCTATTTCTCAACATAAATTGTTCTGTATGTATTATCCCAAATGAGCAATGTGTATTGTATAAAGCAGTGGATTTCAAACTTGAGAGTACATTGAAGTCACCTAGAGGGCTTGTTAAAATACTAATTGCTGGCCTTATCTCCACAGTTCTTGGTCAGTAGGTCCGGAGTGGGGTTCAAACAGTTGCATTTCGAATAAGTTTCCAGCTAAGATTGACATTTCTCGCCTAGGGACTATACTTTGACAATCAATAATGTAAATAATTTCTCTATATTAGCATTTCAAATGAATATTAACCCTGGGGACCATCTATTAAAGCCTCAAATTAATACTCCTAAAAAATTAAAAAATCATTTTATCATAGCATACAAATAACTTAAAATATGATTCATCAAGAAGTACAGAGGGCTTCCTAGTTCTACAGTTACAATCAAGACAACCCTATAGAATCAAACCTTTTGCTCCCAGTTCTAAGAGCAGCAAGAGTGAGCAACAGCAAGCTTTGCTTAAGAACAAGCCTAGTAGTCTTAAGAATGCACAGCTCTCTACCTGATCGGAAATGAAGGGATGCCAGTTTGCTGAGTATTTTTGAACACATCTGGTCAGTGAGAAAGTTGGTATTTTCTGTTTCCTGATGTGTATCCTTCAAATTATATGTAAGTGCTTAAGTGAAAAAAATGACTTGATCCAAATTTCCTTAGCTTTGGATACATTAACATATGCTCATGGAAGGGTGGATGGGATATCTAAAATTTTATTGAAGTGTATTGCCAGTCTATAAAATAATAAAACCTTAATTCCTTAAGTAATTAAAATATTTGGCAGAGGTGGCTAAATAATGTTAGATTCAAGTATGGAATCTGAAACCCATTTCAGGTATTTCAAGAACAAGTCAATGATTCATCCAGTCTATCAGCCAAAGACACTTGACAGACAGCAGTGACATGGCATTTTGTAAAAGGCATTTCCATAGTACTAGTGCTTTCATTTTGTTGTCATTCAGTAGAAAGAAGTGTATACATTTGTGAAGAAATGCATGAGGGTAATAAAAATGTTTAAAAATCCACATTTTCTCAATTTAGGTGGACTTTTTTATTATTATTACACTTTAAGTTCCAGGGTACATGTGCACAACGTGCAGGTTACCTAGGTATACATGTGCCATGTTGATGTGCTGCACCCATTAACTCATCATTTACATTAGTTATATCTCCTAATGCTATCCCTCCCCCCTACCCACTTCCCACAATAGGACCCGGTGTGTGATGTTCCCCTTCCTGTGTCCAAGTAACCTCATTGTTCAATTCCCACCTATGAGTGAGAACATGTGGTGTTTGGTTTTCTGTTCTTGCAATAGTTTGCTGAGAATGATGGTTTCCAGCTGCATCCATGTCCCTACAAAGGACATGAACTCATCCTTTTTAATGGCTGCATAGTATTCCATGGTGTATATGTGCCACATTTTCTTAATCCAGTCTGTCACTGATGGGCATTTGGGTTGATTCCAAGTCTTTGCTATTGTGAATTGTGCCGCAATAAACATACGTGTGCATGTGTCTTTATAGCAGCATGATTTAATCCTTTGGGTATATCCCCAGTAATGGGATGGCTGGGTCAAATGGTATTTCTAGTTCTAGATCCTTGAGGAATCACCACACTGTTTTCCACAATGGTTGAACTAGTTTACAGTCCCACCAACAGTGTAAAAGTGTTCTATTTCTCACATCCTCTCCAGCACCTGTTGTTTCCTGACTTTTTAATGATTGCCATTCTAACTGGTGTGAGATGGTTTCCTGACTTTTTAATGATTGCCATTCTAACTGGTGTGGTTTTGATTTGCATTTCTCTGATGGTGAGTGATGATGAGCATTTTTTCATATGTCTGTTGGCTGTATGAATGTCTTCTTTTGAGAAGTGTCTGTTCATATTCTTAAACTAGTCTAAAGTTAGATGTTACAGTATATTTTGTAGGCATAAAAATCTAAACCCCAAAGTGGCAGAATTCAAGAGTACCCATCCCTTATTTTCTACAGGAGTTCATCTGAATCCCTTGATAGTAAAGATTTTCTTTCTTTCTAGAACCTGACATAATTCCTAGTACATACCAAGTGATACTTACACTTTCATTGAATTTACTTAAATAGCTGTATGAGAGGTCCGTGTATTTCTATATTTCATGAATTTCAAATTATATGTTTCAGTCCCATTTAAAGTTAAGATCCTTATAAAGAAAATCCTGAAGAGGATCCAGACTATAGTGTCCAATGTACAAATTTTTAATTGTGAGCTAGAGATTGAGAATAAAGGAAAGTTACTGGAAAATTTTCCAAGAACTAAGCCTTTCTGTTGTGTTGGTATTGATGATATATGTGTCAGTCAGCAATAAGACTACCAAAGGTAAACTAAATAATCCCGTACCATAAAATGTCTTATAAAATGTAAGCTGCTAAGAAAATCTAAGGATTAAAAAATGTACCTATTCGCATAGTTCTGCTTTTGTGTGTTTAAGAGCAAACTGAGAGGTTGCTATGGCATTACTTATGCGTGCATGGCAACAGAGTGAACTTAGTGATTCAGCTTGATAAAAGAGGAAATTAGCTCACCATTTCCCTTTCCCCAAATCAGAGTCAGATATCCAAATATTTCGTTTTGAAACGGTATATCCATCAACACGTTCTAACGGATGAAAGTCAGTAGTGGGGGTGGGGGTGGGGGAAGGTTGTAAGATGAAATTCATATGTCATGTGCTTACTTTAGAGAATGCAACTTGTGTCTAAACAATCTATACATATTTCTGCATCCTTCTTTCCCCCTGATAGGATGGGGTTTCTCAGTGGCATCTGTTGGGCAAATATACAATGATGAGTAACACTTTGACAAAAGACAGCAATTTATCAGCCCATATAACTTTGTTCTAATGAAAGTAGATCATCCTAGAATTTGAGAAACATTGTTCAGCTGTGAAACTGTAATTCCCTGTGTGTAACAGCCCTCCAGGCAAGGAGTAGATTTTGCCAGCATAATATGTGAAGTTTAGTCATTATCAACTGCACAAAGCAGAGGTCAGCTGTGGGCGTACATGTGGGAGGCACTATTATGAAATCAACCCACAGCCACTGACCTGCTGGGGTGATCCAGTACAAACAGAGCCAAATGTCATGAATAAATGCTGACATTTTATTACGTGATTAGTTTAAATATTATTTTACTACTGTGTTTTTTCTTGTATTGTTTATCTTTCACACCTTTATTTTGTTTCCGGTTTCCTTTCTTTAAATTGATAAATGAAAAATAGGGAAGTATGGTTTGAGTCAGTACTTTGACCATGAACACAGGAAGTTAACTGAACCCACCACCACCACCAAAAAAGAAAAAAAGAAAAAAAAACCACTCCAAACCTGTGAATCTTGGAATCTTAGATTTGTTCTGGGTTGATGTGGGTTTTGGAATCATAATTTTATTAGTTTATTTTTTAATTTACATAGAGTAAAACTGACCTTCTGCAGGGTATGGTTCTATCAGTTTTGACAAATACATAAAATTGTGTAGCCAACATCACAATTGTGATACAGAAGAATTCTATATATACCACCCCCCACCACCACCAAATCTCATTCTGCCTTTTTATAGTCAACCCCTCTTTTCACCCTCAGGCTCTGGTAACCACTGACCTGTTGGAACTGTATTAATCTGTTTTTCTCCACTGTATCCATTCATGCAACAACCATTTGTTGATAATCTATGCTGAGCTCCATTTTAGGTGCTAGGGATGAAATGATGAACAAGACTGACATAGAAGTTTCCATCTAGAAACAAGATAATAAACAGTAGTAAATCAGTAATTCCAAGTTGTGGCAAATGCTGTGTAAAGAACAGAAATATTTCTGTGATAACAGATATCCGAAGGCGAAATCTTTTTTTTTTTTTTTTTTTTTTTTTTTTGAGACAGAGTCTTGCTCTGTCGCGCAGGCTGGAGTGCAGTGACGCGATCTCGGCTCACTGCAAACTCCGCCTCCCGGGTTCACACCATTCTCCTGCCTCAGCCTCCCAAGTAGCTGGGTCTACAGGCGCCCGCCACCGCGCCCGGCTAATATTTTGTATTTTTAGTAGAAACAGGGTTTCACCGTGTTAGCCAGGATGGTCTCAATCTCCTGACCTTGTGATCCACCTGCCTCGGCCTCCCAAAGTGGTGGGATTACAGGTGTGAGCTACCACGCCCAGCCAGCGAAATCTTTTTTATTTTATTTTATATTTGTTTATTTATTTATTGAGACGGAGTCTCACTCTGTCACCCAGGCTGGAGTGCAGTGGCGCGATCTCGGCTCACTGCAAGCTCCACCTCCTGGCTTCACGCCATTCTCCTGCCACAGCCTCCCGAGTAGCTGGGACTACAGGCGCCCACCACCATGCCCAGCTAATTTTTTTGTATTTTTAGTACAGACAAGGTTTTACCGCATTACTCAGGATGGTCTCGATCTCCTGACCTCCTGATCCACTTGCCTCGGCCTCCCAAAGTGCTGGGATTACAGGCATGAGCCACCGCGCCCGGCTGAAATCTATTTTAGATACCGTTAAGAAGGTTGCTCTGAGAAGGCAGCATGTAATTTGAGGACTGGAACAGGTGTGTGAGGTGGGTGAGGGGTGGGGACACATGGGGTAATCATTCCAGGCGGAGGGCACAGTATGTACAAAAGACAGTTGGGAGTCTAGTGAGTGAAGGGAGCAATGGCATGAGGTGCTGTGGATAGATAGGCAGAGCCTCACTAAGGTGTGTGTACTTCATTGCATTGCAGTGAGAAGCCATTGAATTAGGATGGGGCTTTAATGGGAATGGTTTGGTTGATGTTTTGAGCTCTGTGTAGAAAATCTGTGGTAGACGAGTAAGAATGGATACAGAGGACCACTTGATTTGCAAGCCAACAGTTGAGTGTTAATGGAAGATTGGGCTTGGCAGCAGCTGTGGAGATGGAGAAGGGATGGATTTGAAATATATTTTAGAAGTATAAGCAACAGGACTAAGTGTTTAATTAGATATGGGTAAGGGGCTGGTGAAGGAAAAGGGGAAATCAAATGTGACTCTCAAGATCGTGCTTGAGCAACTGGGTGGGCGATGCTATTTACTAACATGAGTAAAATATTGAGAGAGAAACAAGTTTGTATTGGAAAATTTAAAAGCTGGGGTTTTGGACAGGCTGAAATAGAGAAACCCATCAGACATCCATTTGGAAATGTGACGCCCGTAGATGGGCGTGTAGAATTCAGAGGAAAACTCGGAGCTGGAGAGAGAAATTTGTGTCATCATTTAACTTTTAATTATTCATTATATCATAAATATATAATTTAAATATATTTATTGTTAATACATTTTTACATATTAACATTAATATAAAATCTGTATTATTAACAGTTTATTCACTGATATTTATTGAGGGACCACTGTGAGGGAGACTTACTGAGGGAATGGAGGTATGATGGTGCGTGCAAGCCTATATGATCTGAGGCAGGCTGGCAGTAGTCACACAGATATGTGTAAAATTTAAGGGACCTCAGTACCACAAAGGAGAGGGTTCCATGAAAGGGCACGAGAGGAAGATTCGACTAAATCTGGGTGGAGGTGAGGGTCAGGAAAGGCTTCCCTGCACGTTAAAGAAAGAGGAAGTGGGAGAGGATATCAGATTAAGGAAAGAACATGGATAAAAGTTGGTGTGGTAGAAGACCAGAGATTTTGGTTCTCAGATGCACTATGATTCCAATTTAGAAGTCCAGAAGGGCATCCCAGGAGCATCTCAAGCACTTCAGGCAATTCACATTCCTTCAGCAAATATTCGTTGAGCACCTGGTGTGTGCCTGAGATTCTTTCAGGTGTTGGGAATTCAGTAATTAATGTACAAGTGAAGCTTGTTTCTTTCTGGTGGGGCTGATTCAGGAGGTTCACAAATTCCAGGCACATCTTCAGAAGGATTGACTAAGAGATGTTGGCCTGGAACAGAGCCATGAAGAGTGCCAGCATTTAGAGCTCTAAAGGAGCAGAAGCAGCAGCAAAGAACCTAGAGCAAGTGGCTAGTGAAGGAAAAAGAGAGAAAAGGGGTGCTTATAGCAAAAGCTAGGGGAGAAAACTGATTCCAGATGGCAAAGCTAATGAATGGCCAGCTAGGTTTAGTGGTGCTGAGGGGTCAGGTAGAATAAAAACAGAACAGTCCCCCTTCAGCTTTACAACATGGCAGCATTGAGAACTTTTACCAAACCAGTTTTATCTGAATAGTGGAAGTAGAAAACAGATTGAATTGCTTTAAGGAGTGTCTGGGAAGTGAAAACTGACAAAGTGAGAAGATATTGGCAATTGAGAAGTGAAAAATTGCTGGTGACTTTGGAGAAATTTGCCTTCAGTTCGGGACTTCATTATTGTCCTGCAGCAAAGAGTCTTCTGTTAGTGGTAAAATTATTTAACTTATTTTTGCCCAACTTGTCTATCTAAAAGGAAGAAAGTAGTAATACATTAAAAGATTGAGATTGCTGAGGATGAAATGGGGTAGTATATGCATGCAGTGGATGCTCACTAAAAATAAGGGCTTGCATTTATAGTGTTTTAAGTTTGCCAGTCTCACTCTACCTGACATAAAATTTTCAGTAATTATCTTATTAAATGCCAAGTAAAATTGGAATTATCATTAACTGATACTCAAGGGAGGAAATAGGGTAAGTTAAGCAAATTGCCCTAATAACGCTGCTCATAAGCCATGGCCCTCAGATAATTTGAATCCATATTTGCTGTGGTTTGGACATGGTTTGTTTGTCCCCATCAAATCTCATGTTGACATTTGATGGTTAGCATGGTGATATTGGAGGTGGGGCCTAGTAGGAGATGTCTGGGTTATAGGTATGGATTCCCTCATAAATAGCTTGGTGCCATTCTCATGAGACTAGATTGGTTCTCAGGGGAATTGATTAGTTCCTGCAAGAGTGGGTTGCTAGAAAGCCAGGACACCTCTTTGCACGTGTCTCCTTCCTCTTTGACCTTCTCAAACATATTTTAATGGAGTACAAAAGCCCTTGAGGAAATCCAAGCAGATGCCAGTGCCATCTATCTTGTAAAGCCAGCAGAACTTTGAACCAAAATAAACCTCTGTTGTTTATTAACTACCCAGCATTTATAGCAACACAAAATGGACTAAGACAACATCTGTTGACTTGGTTCTGTGCTGTGTTTGCTCCACTTGGTGTTGTAATTTTATTCCCCTATAAGAATGGTATCTGTTTAAATGGAGACTGAGTGTTCATCTACTTTGTATCCCCATACTACCATTGCATTTAGCCCAGTGCCTGGCACACAGTTTTCAGTTGTGAGTGGCACCGATATGAAATTTCTCAGCCCTTGGCCCAACCTTCTTGGGCTGCTCTCGTTTTTGAAGCTCCAGTTTATATTCAGGAGAAATGCTTTGGACTTCAGACCCCCAAACTAATTCATGTACACATATCATCAGTGGAGAAAGTGGGACAGAGTAAACGGTAGAGATAGCTCTTGAACAATACAGTAGAAATGGTATGATGTTAGCAGAAAATTAATATATGCACATCTTGTGCTGAGAAATAAATACTCTAACATTATAAGGAAGCAAATAAAACTGATCATTGCTAGGTGACATATATATAGTATATAATGTAAAAATGCATATATAGTGTATGTTGTATATAATATAATTGAATATTGTATGTTATATACAATGTACATCTATATATCTGTAGATATCTACTTTTGTGTATTATTTTCCTCCAAAATGAAATAATTTTGCCATCAGAGAGTACCAAGTAGAAATATTCCCAGGAGGGTCTGAGATTGGGATGCAGTCTCAGAACCCATTAAAGAGCCTGGGGGACAGGTGGACTGTAGGAGTCCTGTGGAGAGCTTAAAAGCTGTCTCTTACCTCTTGAAAGAAAGGACTGTGAGGGGTGAAGTAAACTGACTTGGTGTACATCTCCCTGGGATATTACTTACTGACTTTTAGGTATTACCTAGGACACATATGTATGAAATGTTCCAGAATCATGCTTGGCTACATTATTTCCCTGTACTGGCAAAAGTGACCTGCAGAAGTTGTACATCCTGGGTCCTTGCTAGAACCCAGATGAATGTTGCTTGGGAATTGGAGAGGGAAAAAGGAAACAGAGCACTCCCAAATTCTTTCCCAAATCTCTTGGATTGAAACATCTTAAATTGCCATTTTTATATGTCCAAGATGGTCAAATAGTAACCATTTCACGCAGCTCAACCAAAAAGTATGATCCAGCTACTACACAGATGTGGACATTGGAAGGCCTTCTTGTTGGTTTAAAGCCTGGCCAATTGGTAGACATCTGGGGCTGTATATTAAGGCACCTTGATTTTGTGAGCCAGAGCAAAGGCATTCTTGTTCCTGTCTCTATTTGAATAGTATCTTTGGTGAGAGAGTGCCAGCATCATCTATTTGTTACCCTTCATGCTCAGTGACTATGTGAAAAGAAAGGAAAAGACCTTTAAAGCTGGGGTGATTGTCTAGACAGTCCTAAAATAGCTGCTCCAGGTGCAAAGGAAGCCATAAAATGCAGACAAAGCATGAGGCTCCTTTGGCAAAAATACAGTGTGTTTCAACTCTCATAGGCTCCCTGTAAATTATGAAGTAGAAAATGCCCAGGAGACTAGATTCCAATAATTATGATCATTAGTTATTTTAAATTACCACCACTTTACACAGAGGCATTCTCTGTGTGCTAAATTATATTAAAATATTTTAAAATAATTATTTGAATAATTCAAAGTTGAAATACTCCAGGCTGAACTGTTTAGCAGGCTGAAACACCTGTGCAAGCTTTAATTCAAAATATGCAGAGAATTAACTTCATTTTACACTCCACTGTGGAGGTCTCATAATACAAAACAAGAACAAAACCTTCAGCAGGAGCCCATGCCCCCTGGGTCTGCGCCCTCTTGCCCTCTACTTTGTCCTGTGTCTACCCACTGCACTCTCAAGGTCCACCATGGCCCTACCCTGCTCCACTCCAGCCGTGTCCTCTAGGGGGTCGCTGCCACCTTTTACCTAGGCCTCCCCACCATGACCTCTGCCAGAGCCAGCTCCTTGTGGGCCCATGTGGAAATGAGACCTCCAGATCCCATCCTGGGAGTCACCAAAGCATTTAAGAGGGACATCAATAGCAAAAAGATGAATCTGGGAGTCGGTGCCTACCGGGATGATAAGAGACCCAGTTAGATTACAGTAAAAAATTTAGACAATAAAGACTGGGAACCAACCCAGATGCCCATCAATAATAGACTGGATAAAGAAAATGTGGCACATATACACCATGGAATACTATGCAGCCATAAAAAAGGGTGAGTTCATGTCCTTTGCAGGGACATGGATGAAGCTGGAAACCATCATTCTCAGCAAACCATCACAAGAACAGAAAACCAAGCATCGCATGTTCTCACTCATATAAGTGGGAGTTGAAAAATGAGAACACATGGACATAGGGAGGGGAACATCACACACCAGGGCCTGTTGGGGGGCAAGGGGCTAGGGGAGCGATAACATTAGAAGAAATACCTAATGTAGGTGATGGGTTGATGGGTACAGCAAACCACCATGGCATGTGTGTACCTATGTAACAAAACTGCACATTCTGCACGTGTACCCCAGAACTCAAAATATAATTAAAAATATTTAGACAAGGAATACCTGCCCATTGGGGGACAAGCTGAATTTTGCAAGGCATCTACAGAACTAGCCTTGGGTGAGAAGAGCAAAGTGTTGAAAAGTGGCCAGTCTGTCACTGTGCGAATCATTTCTGGTACTAGGGCCTTAAGGGGTGGAGCCAGTTTTATGCAAAGATTTTAAAAAATTTTGAAGACAGAGATGTCTTTCTGCCCAAACCACCCTGGGGAAATCACACACCAATCTTCAGGGCAGCTGGCATGCAACTACAAGATTATTAATACTATGACCCCAAGACTTGCAGTTTTGACTTCACGGGAGCTATGGAGGACATTTCAAAAATACCAGAGCAAAGTGCTCTTCTCCTGCATGCCTGGGACCCTCATGCAAAGCAGCGGAAGAAAATAATAATAGTGGCAAAGGAAAAGAATCTGTGCATTCTTTGATATGGTCTACCAAGGTTTTGCCAGTGGTGATGGTAACAAGGATACCTGGGCTCTGTGCAACTTCATTGAACGGAGCATTAATGTTTGTCTCTGTCAATCATATGCCAAGAACATGGGCTTTATATGGTCAGCATATGGGAGCCTTCACTGTGATCTGCAAAGACAGTGAATGAAACCAAAAGAGTGGAGTCAGTTGAAGATCCTGATCCGTCCCATGTATTCCAACCCTTCTCTCAATGGGGCCTGTATTGCCTCTACCATTCTGAACAGCCTGGGTTTGCGAAAACAATGGTTGCAAGAAGTGAAAATCATGGCCAACTGCATTATTAGCACGCAGACTCAGCTGATCTCCAACTGCAGTAAGGAGAGTTCCTCGCACATCTGACAACACATGACTGACTAAATTGGCATGCTTTGTTTCACAAGGCTAAAGCCTGAACAGGTGGAAAAGCTAACCAAAGAGTTTTCCATCTATATGACAAAGGATGGCTGCATCCCTGTGGCAGGGAGCACCTCCAGTAACATGGATAATCTTGCCTATGCCATTCACCAGGTCACCAAGTAATGTCTCTGGTGTGAGAAAACAGATACAACTTTTCTGTCTTCAGCTGCTGCTACCATGAGCTTCACATGGAGGATAAGTAAGGGAGGGTAGATGGTGGTGAGTAGATCTTTTTTTTTTTTCAATCACAGTGCATAATACTGAGTGATTGAATGCATTTCTTAGAAAAGAACATGTAGCGACACTGGGCAGAGGCATCTGTGGCGGGTATCTGGAACTTTGTGACTCTAAACCAAACTTTCCCCTATCTTTTTATCTCCAACTTTTCCGAAAGGGTTTACATGTGTGAGAAACTCATAGCACCAACAAACCTGTCAATTATGCCACTGCAATATTTCAGAAGCTTTAACTGAAGCATCTTATGGTGTCAGGGGTTTTTCATGAGAAATAGCACACATTAGAGGCTTTGAGAGAAGACCTAGTTCTGTCATTAACATTCAGCCTCAAGTTTGTCCTCCCATGATGGAGCAACCTTATCAACAGACCATATTGCAGAAATTGTGTTTTATGAAAACTAATGAGTCTGCTGCCACTACAGCAAGGACAATAAAAGGTGCTTTTTCCTGTCTTATTTAAGAAAAAGAGAAGGCTATCTCTTCTACTTTTTCATGCTGTTCTTTTCCTTATGCACAAAGATTTTTAACTAACCTAGATTTTCGTCCCATTCTACTGCTGGATTGACCATCTACCCTGTATTAGTCCATTTTCGTGCTGCTAATAAAGATGTACTGGAGACTGGGTAATTTATAAAGGAAAGAGCTTTAATTGACTCACAGTTCAGCATGGTGGTGGAGGCCTCAGGAAACTTACAATCGTGATGGAAGGGGAAGTAAACAAGTCCTTCTTCACATGGCAGCAGCAAGGAGAATTGCTGAGCAAAAGGGACAAAAGCCCCTTATAAAACCATCAAATCTCGTGAGAACTCACTGTCACGAGAACAGCATGAGGGTAACCATCCCTGTGACTCAATTACCTCCCACTGGGTCCCTTCCATGACATGTGGGGATTATGGGAACTACAATTCAAGCTGAGATTTGGGTGGGAACACAGCCAAAGTATATCAAGCCCCATCCTATGTGGATTTATTTAAGAATAAAGAACATAATTTTCTACTGATGCCATAGCCTTACTTTTCTCAGTGGAGAAGGTAACTGTACTTTATCTGAGCATCCTCTTCAATGAATGTGTAATTGTCTCCTGCTGGATGTTGCCTCTGCCCAGTTGGACATCCTCTTTTCATTGAATATGGAAAGGAGATTAGTGGTTGCTAGATTTAAGAAGACGATGAGTTGAGAGGAAGGTGCAAATAGCTGTAAAGGGGTACCATGAGGAATCCTTGTGGCAATGAAACTGTTCTGTGTCCTGACTATTGTGGTTGTCACACAAAGATACATATGTGATAAAATTGCATATAACTAAATACACACACATACACATACACACACATAAATGAGAACATGTAAAACTTGTGAATTCTAAATAAGATAGTTGAATCAATGTCAGTTTCCTGGCTGTGACATTGTACTATAGTCATGAAAGATGTTACAACTGGGGAAAGCTGGGAGAAGAGTATAGGATATGGCTCTATATTATTTCTTACAGATGAATGTGAATCTACAATTATCTCAAAATAAAAAAGTTTAGTCTAGCCGGGCGCGGTGGCTCAAGCCTGTAATCCCAGCACTTTGGGAGGCCGAGACGGGCAGATCACGAGGTCAGGAGATCGAGACCATCCTGGCTAACACGGTGAAACCCCGTCTCTACTAAAAAATACAAAAAACTAGCTGGGCGAGGTGGCAGGTGCCTGTAGTCCCAGCTACACGGGAGGCTGAGGCAGGAGAATGGCGTAAACCTGGGAGGCGGAGCTTGCAATGAGCTGAGATCCGGCCACTGCACTCCAGCCTGGGCGACAGAGCCAGACTCCATCTCAAAAAAAAAAAAAAAAAAAAAAAGTTTAGTCTAAAATGCATTTCTCAACATGAACTTGAGTCAAACCACCTTGAAAGAGAGGCACTTTGATGTATCCACTTCACAAAGCATAGGGATGAAGATCTCTGGTATTACCAGCAAGCCAAACCACATGACTTTCTGCTGTCTGTACACTGTGGCCCTGCAGTGTGAATAAGGGAATGTATGTGCCCTCTAGAACATTTTCGTTTGCTTTGTGTTTGTTTGCATCAAGAAAAAAGTTGCAAATGAGTCAGAATATATGTGTACATCTCTAAGATTCATCAGCACCCAAAATACCAGAGCGAGTCAGACATCATAGGGAAGCCTTGAGCAGAATGCACAAAAAGGGATTGAATAATTTGATTATTCAGAGAAAGTATATTTCTGGGGGATGGATCTAAAAGGAGCTTGTTCATGAAAATGGTGGGAAAAATATAGCGGCAAGAGGGTCACTAGGTGGAAGTAATATGTCTAGTTTTTGTGAGAACCACACTTGATCTAAACCTTTAAAATCTAATCAAAGAAGGAAAATGAATAGATTAGTGTGAGAAGGTAAACATATCATTTGAAAATAGTCTTGGACTTGGGTACTTTGCTCTCATTGATTTAGCAATATGCCCCATTTTGTTAGTTGTTTATATATAGCTTCACAGTTTTAAAGTAAACATGGCCAGTTATGGCTATGATTTCTCTGTAATCAGTTATATTTGCCCAGGAAAGTCTAATCAACAAACAGTTATCAGTCATCTTACCCATGACAACATTGTGAGATGTTGTGAGATGCCAAGAACAGACCACAAGAACCTCTTTGTGATAGTCTCAGACCTCCAAAACCAATAAAGAAGAATAACACACAGTAAATCAGCAACAGATCTATAGCATTTGAATTCACACAGAGAATTTGGTTAGTGGGCCTGATTAAATGCCTTCACTTTGCAGCTCACAGAGCCTTGTGTTTATTCTGCCTATCTTAAGCATGGTTTTACTCATTTAGTGCGAGCAGTTGGCTCATGTGTTTTACCTATTTCATTTACTAACTGTAAGGGAGTCAAGAAGAAACTTCCCATTTGCGCCCTAAAGGGTCACTGAAAATACACTAGCATGAGGCAGATTGATTAATAGAAGAAAAGGCATACACATTTATTTAACTTGTATACACAGGGAGCTTTGGAATGAATACCTAACATACAGGGAAAAATGGACAATTGTCCATTTTTATGCTTAGGTTCAACAACATGTGGACAGCCATGTAGAAATGTGATTGGACAGAAAGGGTCTGATTTAAATGCTAATGGACTGAGTGGGGGAAACCCAGCAAGACCTGTCTGTCTAGATTCTTCTTGGCCTCTCTGAGAAGCATTTCTTCATTCTTGGTATGAGGGAGGACCCTGTCTAGAACAGGAGTCTTAGGATCTACAGTCAAACAAGGTAGGTCAGATCATTTCTTCATGGCCAGTTTTTACATAGAACTTTTTAGGTTTTATGACTGACTTTTGGGAAAAGGGGTTCTGACTTTTATGACCTATCTTGGGGGAAAGGGATTCTAGTTTCTATGGCTAGCATCAGGGCAAAATGGGGCTGAGAGACAGGAGGACGGGAGAAGGTCAGAGAGAAACTTTTGCTTCTGAAGATGCTCAGCAGCAGTCTTCCTTTTGAGATACTGTTTTCTGAGCCCCAACAAAATTATTTTAACATGCTGAACATGTGCCAGGCACTATTCTAACAGCCATGAGAATAGAGAGGAAAGGAAGAGAGGCATCCTGCAGCTTTCTAGTTGGGTGCCGAGATGATGACACCATTCACTGAGTGACTCCAAGTGATTTGCCAAATCTATTCTCTTCATTTTGACTCTGCCACCTTCTTACTGGGGGTCTATGAGCAAGTTTCTCCACCCTTCTATTAAATATCTGTGAAATGGGAGCAATGGTGGTGTCGTGATGATTAGATGAGTAAGCACATCTAGAGCATAGAGCTCTATGCCTGGCACAAAGGAAGCCCTCAGTTAATATTTGTGGGACGTGTAAAAGATTGTGTTTATCTGGTTTTCAAGACCATCTTCTTTAGAGATGCCAAGGAGATAGTTGCTATGCTTTCTGGAGTTGTGAGACCCACGTGCATCTCGTTAACCCTTGAGAAATCTAACGGGCTCTCAGAATTTTTAAAATTATATATTAATAACTTATAATTGTATTTATTTGGTAAAAAGTGATGTTATGAATTTTGAATACAATGTGGAATGATTAAATCGGGCTGATTAACATATCCATCCCAAATATTTAATCTTTTTTGTGATTAGAACATTTGAAATTTACTCTCTGTAATTATGAAATGTATGGTACTCAGTTATTAGCTATATTCGACATGCTGTGCAGTAGATCTCAAAAAAAATCAAATGTTTTCCTCCTTTCTGAGGCTTTGCATCCTTTGACCCCATTGCTGACATCCCCCAGCCTCACCAGCTTGGTGTAGCACCTTGAGATGTGCTTATAACAGTAACTGGCATGTAGTCAGTGCTAAAAAATTGTTAGCTTTTGCTGTTGTGCATGTGGTTGTTGTTGTTATTGTAAAATGGTGGCTGGAATCTGCTTGTTAATATGCAGTCAGGTTTCAAATAAGGATGTTCCTGTCAATAATGGACCTCATAGACAACAGTGGTCTCATAAGATTATAATACCGTATTGTTACTGTACCTTTCTATGTTTAGATGTGTTTAGATACATGAATACTAGTGTGTTACACTTACCTACAGTATTTAGTATAGTAACATGCCGTACAGGTCTGTATTATAGGAGCAATAGGCTGTACCATCTAGCCTAGGTGTGTAGTAGGTTTGTGTAAGTACATGCTGTGATGTTCACTTCATGGTCCACTAGGTCACTGGTAAGCCTTTCTGTACCTTTTTGTGTATAACTTTTTGTATATCTGCCACACTGAATGATAATGCTTAGGTGTTTGCATAAATACACTCTGTGATGTTCACAATGAAATCACCTAACGACACTTTTCTCAGGATATATCCTCATCATTAAGTGACACGTGATTGTACTTTAACAGAGATACAATTCTTGAACAACTTGTTAGAAGGAGATGGGAGAAATAACAGAAATAAGGGTAGCGTCTTGAATTTTTCAATTATTAAACTAATCAATTCATTTAAACAGCGGTCATTAATTACTTAAAGTCAGGCAGGTGAGGGAAAGAATGGCTTGACATTTTCTAATTTATCACTCTTACGTGTTGCCCCTGGCTAAACAAACTGTGGCTGCTGCTGCAGCTAAGTATGTCAAACTGTTGAATACCCAAGCCAGGCTTTTGAAACATTGAAAAATGCCTACTCCCATGTTGATCCATAAAATCTTTACCATCTTAGAGAGAGCTGATGAATCACCTCTCTAGCACCAGGTTCAGGAACTTCCTATAATGATCTCATAATGCTGGTGCCAACATTGCCCAGGTTCAGTAGCCTTCATGAAATTTATTATTAAAATTTAAGATTTGTTCTGTGTAGGTATAATGGGATTAGTCGAATTGCAGAGATGATAGGGCTGCTATTTAGAGAAAAAGCTCCTTTCTAACACTTGCCTCTTCTAATGAGTCACCATAATACCTCTGTAATTATTACATTGATTGTCTTTTGCAGAATTAGATTTTTTTGTAACTCTGGAAGGTTTTGATTATAACATCCAGTTATTTTGTCTGAAGAGTGATATAGCCACGAGTTAATAGTCTTTGGATTGAATGTATTGAAAATTAAGTTGAAATTAGAATTTTTGTACAGCAAGGCTTCAGGTGCCCTTTAGCAACTTTGGGACATGAAGATATCTCTACACTTAGAAATAAGTTTTACTGAAAAGATTTTGGTGGTGAAAAAATAAAATACCTCAAACAAGCTGCAGAAACAAAGATTTTCCCAGAAATTCTCAACAACTATGAGGATAGACTAGAAGTTCTGCAAGGGAAGACACTTGTACATCATTAATCCTTGACAGAATTAGTAGGAATCCTTTGGATTTTAGCCAGTGTGGCAGAGTACCCTGAGACGTGGCAGAAGAGAGAGGTGGTGGTCAGGCACTGAATTCAGTTAACTGCTACTGGTTTCTAAGAACTCATCATGCATTCACATAGAATCTTTGTCAACTTCACAAAAATCGTAGTAGAGTGAGATTTTTATCCCCATTTTAAAAGTGAGCCATATAGGTAACTTGCTCCCAAATTACTCAATAAATGCTGCATCTGAATTAGAATCTATCTGAGGCTGGCTTTCCCATCTGGTCTTCAGCATGACTCCATTAGTGCTCCCCACCCTCTCCAGCCCTACACTGGTCCACTTGTCACTGGTATACCTTCCTATACCATAACTGTATCTCCCACACAGAATAATAATGCTCAGATGTTTGGAGATGAATGTACAAAGTTCAGAAATGACTTTAGACAACATTTTATCTTCCTTCACAATGAAATGAGAAAAATTAACACCAATCTAATACCAAAACAAAATAATTTACCAAAAAAATGATTTTCTTGTGACATGAAGGATTCAATATGAACTATCACTGAATATTGTTTGAAAGGGTTCCATATAAATGCATGTCAGAGAAGCAGGCCAGATGCTTACTAAATCAGCAATGTCTGTGTTAATGCTTTGGCCTGTAAAGTACCTGTAACGTACCTTTAAAACCCTGTAAAGTATCTTGTAATGGAGTAGAATAATCAAAAACTTGGGATAACTTCTGTGGTCACCAAGCCTGTTGTAAATGAATAACCAGGCCTTTTGTTTTGATAAACCCAATCTACATTCCTCTGTAGCACACGATTACACTCAAAAGCAGATTATGTTTGCCCCCAAACTCCCAGGTACCATTGTGAAGCCAGACTCAGACCTGACTTTTTCATATCCTTTCACCTGAGCCCCTACATCCCTGGCACCAATAGAGGGCATGGTAATAGTCACTAAATGAACCCACAATATCTGTGTTTAAGAGGAGTGATGTTTTTTGGCTTATTGCTGGTATTCAAATACCTCTTTACTCACCTATCTTTGACAACATCCCTCTGGATTATGGTACTCACTTAGTATGCCCTTCCCATAGGTGTTCAACATTCCAAAATTATTTGATAGTTTGCAAAACATCCAGCAACATCAAATATTTTCCAATCTTTAAAGGGCTAAATTTAGTTTGGCCTTAGAACAAAACAATCTGATTAAAGTAATGCATACTAAAAAGTGAATGACTAATATGTTTTGTTTTGTATTATTTGAAATTTTAGAGAAACTTTTTTCCCCCTTACAAGTCTTTAAAATGAAATGTGTGAGCAAGATTTTCTTTTCTTTCTTAGCAGGAATGAATGTCATATGTCCTTTTCTTACCTCAGCTCCTCTTTACTACCCCATTCAGAAACTTGACACCTTTCTCCTGAAGTGTTGATGACATGTAATGTAAAGAATATCTTGGGCACTTAGGAAAATTAAACACATAAGAAACTTTGTTTTCCTTCCTAGCATGAAGTTTTCTATTTTTCTTTCCTTTGGGTGGGGCAAAACATTAGTAACTTATACAGTGCTACTCCCTAATGTAAAATTATAAAGTAGTTTGTATTTGGGGATGTAGGGTTTTTTTGGTTTTTTTTTTTTTTTTTTTTTTTTTAGAATTAATGTTTACTTATCATGTAATCAGTGGATGATTGGGTCAAGTCTATGACATGATTTAACTAAGTGATCTACCATGGCATTATTTAATGAAATAATTTTAAAAATGCGTTTATTTTACTGTAAGCCATTGAAGAAAAATTTTACTCAAAGTTTAACAAGTTAGTTCATGATGAGGCATTTGCAGCTGTAAACAATCATATTACTGCGCCATCATTTAGTTTTATGGAAAATGAAAACGTTTACTTAAGACTGTTAAAAGTTTGGTTTTTAATAGTGCTTCCTAAGCAATACAGGCTACCACTTACTTTTCACATTGAGGGAAAAAGAGTTACTCAGATTCACTCAAGCTTTAGCTGTATTGATTTCTGTGATGGGTTTTTCTTAGCATGTCAAGTAATTCCTGTTTTATAGTGAAGGCATTACTTTGAGTCAATATCAAAGTGCATGTTCCTCTCAACCTTCTATTGTGTTTCCTGCCTTGTGAGGTGCCAACAATAGCAAGAAGGGGAAATTTAAATTCCACTTTCCATAGAAAAAAAAAAATCCCAGCTGGGTGCAGTGGCTCATGCCTGTAATCCCAGCACTTTGGGAGGCCGAGGCGGGCGGATCACCTGAGATCAGGAGTTCAAGACCAGCCTGATCAACATGGAGAAACCCTGTCTCTACAAAATTAGCTGGGTGTGGTGGTACATGCCTGTAATCCCAGCTACTCGTGAGGCTGAGGCAGGAGAATCGGTTGAACCCAGGAGGTGGAGGGTGAGCCGAGATCATGCCATTGCACTCCAGCCTGGGCAACAAAAGCGAAACTCTATCTCAAAAAAAAAAAAAAAAAAAAAGAAAAAGAAAAATCTCTTTGGTAAACCATTATATACTCTCTAAACAGGGATTCTCTTCACACCATTTTGAATTGTGTGCTTCTTGCCTTGTTGCACAGATTAAACTGGGAAACAATTTTATCTGTAGCAGGGTTTCTAAACCTCAGCTCTATTGACATTTGGGGGCAGATCATTCTTTTTTGTGAGGGGCTGTCCTGTGCATTGCAGGATGTTGAGCAGGATGCCTGGTTTCTAGTTACTAGATGTCAGTAGCACCTTCCCCTCAGTTGAGACAATGAAAAATGTCTCCAGACATCCCTAAATGCCCTATTGGGTGTGAAGTCATCCTCAGTTGAGAGCTACTAAT
Source organism: Papio anubis (assembly GCF_008728515.1). Lineage (NCBI taxonomy): Eukaryota > Metazoa > Chordata > Mammalia > Primates > Cercopithecidae > Papio > Papio anubis. The sequence goes on from NC_044996.1 coordinate 134,450,946, forward strand.
CTAACAAATTAGCATATTTCTAACAAAATAGTGTAACTATTTTTAAAAATAAGTTTGGTCTAGGATGTTTTTCTCTTTCAAATGAGGTATATTTTAGATTATTATCACTTCAATAACAAATAATAATTACAGAAGCCAAAATACAGGTTTCAGATGTTACCTGTGTAGGAATGTGAATAACAGTGACAACATTTTCTGAAAGAATAATTTGTATGTAGAGACTAACAAAGCTGTTTTTTCTCATTTGTGCATTTAATTATGATACAATGATATGATTATATTTAGCAATAAATGAATAATCTTCATTAGAAAATTATACAAAGAAATGAACAATTCAGAAAAAATAATAGTTTTCATATTTTGTCCTGTATTATTGAAGTAAGCACATTGTACCCACTTGATATGCTTATTAGTTATTCTTAAAAGTTTCCCACATTTCTTGGTAAATTTGAGTGATTCCTGTATTGTCAGTGAAGACATTATAATTTTATTAGTGATTGAAAAGCATTTTGATCTCTAGATTTATTATCATTAAACAATGCAGTCACACACTTTAAACAGACTTAGTAGAAAAATTTTTTTATTTTTCTTATTTGGAACTTGTATCAGACTAAAGCATTTAAAGTGAAACCAACCACTACTTTGTGCTGCATATATGAGAGCACTTCAAAATGTTCATGGAAAAAATGAAATTAAAAGATAAAAAATAATAAATAGAAACTTTATTTCTCAGCATCAAGCTCAAGACACTTTTGTAAGCAATGATACCAGCTATTTTAGTCCATCTCTAAAGAACTAAGGGTCCTGGGAATTTTACCATGTCATTGCAGTCTTTTTTACTTTATTAACTGAAGACAAATGGATGCCCTTTAGATTTTTTTTTTTTTAAGATTAGGAAGCAAAAAGAAGTCAGAAGGAGCTAAATCAGCACTGGAAGGTGAATGCTTAATAATTTCCCATAGAGATTCTCACAAAATTGTCCTTGTTTGATAAGAGGAATGAGCCAGGAGCATTATTGTAGTCATTTTTCTGCTAAAGCTTTGGCTAACTTTCTCAAAATACTCTTTTAGTAAACAGATATTAATTGAGTTTTGGCTCTCTAAAAAGTCAACAAACAAAATGCCTTGAGCATCCTAAAACACTGTTGCCATGACCTCCGCTCTTGACCAGTCTGCTTTTACTTTGACTGGACTACTTCCACCTCTTGGTAGCCACTGCTTTGATTGTGCTTTGTCTTCAGGATAGTACTGGGAAAGCCATGTTTCATCTCCTGTTACAATTCTTTGAAGAAATGCTTCAGGATCTTGGTCCTACTTGTGAAAAATTTCCTTCAGAAGCTCTACTCTTGTCTGCAGCTGATCTAAGTACAATGGTTTTGGTAACTTTAGGGTGGAAAGTTTGCTCGACTTTAATTTTTCAGTCAGAATTGTGGAAGCTGAACCACTTGAGATGTCTATGGTGTTGGCTATTGTTTCCGCTGTTAATCATTGGTCCTCTTCAATCAGGGCATGAACAAGATGAATTTTTTTTCCTCACAAATTGATATGGATGTGGGTTTCATCTTCAACATCATCTCATCCCTTCTTCTTCCTTTTTTTTTTTGAAATGGAGTTTTTCACTCTTGTCACCAGACTGGAGGGCAGTGGTGCGATCTCGGCTCATTGCAACCTCCACCTCCCGGGTTCAAGCAATTCTCCCGCCTCAGCCTCCTGAGTAGCTGAGATTACAGGTGCCCACCACCAAGCAGCTAATTTTTGTATTTTTAGTAGAGATAGGGTTTCACCATGTTGGCCAGGCTGGTCTCAAACCTTTGACCTCAGGTGATGTGCCCACCTCAACATCCCAAAGTGCTGGGATTACAGGCATGAGCCACCACACCTAGCCCTCATCCCTTCTTAAAATGAGTTTTTCATTTGCAAACTGTTGATATCTTTGGGGCATTGTCCTCATAAACTTTTAATAAAGCATCAGTGATTTCACCATTCTTCCACCCAATCTTCACCATAAATTTGATGTTTGTTCTTGCTTCAGTTTTAGCAGAATTCATGTTTCCCTGACAGGGGCTCTTTACAAAATGATGTCTTATCTTTCTTAGTGCCTCAAATTAGATCCTGTTCAGACAGGTTATAACAAGTTAGTAAGAATTTATTTTGGTGCAATATACGTTTGAAATTTTTGCATAGTTCTTTCATAATGCATATTTTCTATGAACTTTTTGAAGTCCCCTCATACTTTCTCTTTGTTAATTTTACTAGCATGTTTGACTAAGATAAGTTTTAAGGTCAAAAGTATGACTTATATGGTTTTTATAATCAAGCATTTCTGTAATATTCTGTATTATTGCCAGTTCTCTCCAGGGATAAGTTTTTCCAGCTCATTCCTGAATAATTGTTACAAACGATTCATATTCATCTAAGGTATTTCTGATAACTAATATCAAAACCTTCAGAATTTCAGGGTATACTATGCTTAGCAATATTACTTGGAGCTTCTCTTCAAACAGCAGAAACAGATTGTTTTCCTTTATCCAAAATATAAGTTACATCATGTGAAGCAGTGATAACATTTTGGGTTAAGCCCCAAATCACAACTTCTGGGTGAGAATCCTTGAAATTTTAATATGATCAGCAGAAGCATTCTAGTAGAGTTTTAAAAATTTATACCTAAGAAACGGTCACTCCAGATTTGTCAATCTATTGTGCTTAAATATGAAAAAAAAAAGTATACATACAACACTCAGGCAAAATTCACAGAATGAGTTCTGTATGAATATAACATTGTGGACAGTTTTATCCTATTTACCACATCAATTGATCAAATAAGTTTATGTGAATGTATGCTATCTTGGGAGGCCAAGGCTGGTGGATCACCTGAGGTCAGAAATTCAAAAATAGCCTGGCCAACATGGTGAAACCCCGTCTCTACTAAAAATACAAAAAATTAGCCAGGCGTGCTGGTGCATGCCTGTAATCCCAGCTACTTGGGAGGCTGAGGCAGGAGAATTGGTTGAACCTGGGAGGCAGAGGGTACAGTGAGCTGAGATCATGCCATTGTACTCCAGCCTGGACAACAAGAGTGAAACTCTGTCTCAAAAAAAAAAAAAGAAAAGAAAACTATGCTATCAGTGTTTTTCACTGGGGGAATTTTGCACCTCCCCCCAGGGCACATTTACCAGTGTCCAGAGACTTTTGTGGTTATATTTGAGAGGGGTGATTTACTACTGGCCAAGGATGCTGCTAAACATCCCACAGTATAGAGGACAGCAACACCCATCACAAAAACGAATGATCTTAGCCCAAATAGCAAGAATGCCGAGATTGAGAAACTCTGTACTGTAGAGATGATCAATAAAATGTTTTCCTTATTCTCCAGTGATTTTCTTGGGATGTTCTTCAGATCTGGGACATTTTGCAAGTGTTAACTTGCATCACTATTTCTGTGGGTATGCCAGCAGTCTTACATATGTCACGTCACGGCAGAAAGAAAAGATAATCTCTTAATTGGCACTTTATCTCATTTTTCAGAGCATCACTTTAACTGCAATTTCTTCACAAAGATTTCTCACCAGGAAACTGGCAGCTCAAATATTTATGGTCAGTTTATTTTTTATTTTTTATTTGTTCTAATTTTTAATTTTTCATGTTTGTGGGTACATAGTAGGTGTATATTAATGCTGAGAGTGCGCCATTCCTGTGGAAAATGTTTTTGAATTTTTGATGCAGACTTGTTTTGAATATCTGCTTTGTGCTTTATTTGTACTTTTTAGAATCTTTTGAATAATATGAAAATTGCTATAATGGCTGTGGCTAACCTATGCATTTTTGATGTGATGGACATTTACAACTTCTTTTAAAACAGGCTTATTTTTAATAGGATAACATTGAATTTGAAAATGTGTATGTATATATGTGTGGCTATTGAAATTCTGGGAGCTAAGATCTGAGAGCCAGCAAATTTAGATGTATAATTTTATTCAATCGTTCATTTTATTGAGAAGTTACTTGTGAGTAGCATTTATTGCACTATTTTTATATCCAAAATATTACTGTTTTTAGAAAAGATACTTATTTTGAAAAATGTTCACTTTTCCTGCTTTTTATACTAACTTTTACATCAAAATACCATTTTGCAAATAAATTTGTGCCCAACTGAACAAATTTTTAAACAAATTAGAACTGGAGGCCAAATTGTTACATTAGAAAACACTTAGAAATGGTCAACATTTCTCCTATTTTTTTTCTTCCAGTAAATTTCCTTCATGGCACAATTTACAAAAAGTAATAAATATTGAGCATGTATTTAACATTAAAAACACCACCTACATGCATATACAGTTATGGATCTTAAAATGCAGACTTTTGTATTGTAGTAGTCTATGAGTTGTCTCTTGCAAAATATTTTTCTTTGTAGTAGCAGCTTTATTTCAATGTTGGCTGACTATATCTTCTATTCAGTGACTATTTGCTGAAGTATTTGCAACTAGGGGCATTTTGAATGTTTAATGGGAACAAGGAGACCTTATATATAATTGGAATTATTCCATAAAGTCTGAGCATGTGTATGCATATATGTATATATAGGTGTATGTGTGTATATATACATATATGTGTGTGCATTTATATAGATATATATGTGTGTATATTATACACCTGTGTGTGTGTGTGTGTGTGTGTGTGTGTATAAAGAGATATTTTCTTTGAACTGAGCAAAACACACATCTTCCTTTTCTTTGTTAGGGCACAAGTTTTTTTCCTATTCCTTTAACTATTCTGTTCTGATACCATAAAAGCCATTCACAATAGGTTTTAGGTGGCTGTAATTTATAATCATTTCAGTAGTGAAATTCATCATCCCTGGGATTATTCCCTCTCTTGTCTCATGTTAATTCCCGGCTCCAGATTGTCTTTGCTGTGACCTCATCTGTAAAGATTTGCTTCCCTTTTCAATATCCGCCTTTTGCTTTCTGGAGATATAACCTTTGTTTCTCAAGATCTGAATGCATGGAATATGAAGCTTTCCCCAACTCCAGCAGCACAAGTGACCTCTCTTTCTCTCAACCATGCAGCTGTTTATCCATTAAAATTACCAATTAAATTTCCTTTTATACATGTCTTGTCTCCCAGTAATTGGTAACCGCTGAGGTCTGAGAAAGCATAGCCCATATTCTTTAACTTGACCCTGAGGAGATGCAGGTCTAGCTTTTATTTAGGTTAGGGTTGGCATCTGAGGAACTGTGTTCCTATTTCATGCTGCAGTCATGAGGTAACAGAACCCTTAAATCAAAAGCTGTCAACCTAACATGAAGAGGCATCCACAGAGTTGTCTCTGAGAAGCTTTATTCTTTGACTCACATCTCCAATATGAGTAATGTGGTTGAAACCTAGCAAAGTCAAAATTTACTTGAAGTGATATGATGGATCCGGTGCTGTAGATGGTGATTGTAGACCAGAAAAAAAGAAGTTACGAGAATAACATCTGCTTTTCTGTGTGATATTTTCCCCCCAGCTGTTTAGAGAATTATAAATTGCTTTGTCAAGTGTTTGTTTACAAAAGCCTGGCCAATTTCAAAATGAAGCTGCCTTTGAGTTGTCCCTGTTTCATCTCACTGTTTGGAAAATAAATCTGAATCATTAAGATGTAAATACATCAAGTTAAATCCAAAGACAGGGAAAACCAAGTAAAAGCAAGAAATGTACCACAATTTAACTATTCTCCTGGGAGGAAAAATATACATGGTAATAATTTTTGTATCTTTTATTATTAAATTAAGGGGAGAGAAATTTGAAATCAGCATAATGTCTATTTTGCGTAGTATTTAATACTATGATGTATATTGACAATTGATAATGAATCAAAGTATGTGAGGGTAACTGTATGTTCACTAAATTAGAGTTTGGTAATGAGATAGAAAGAGAGAATGAGAGGGGTATAGGTGTAAGCAGCAGTTCTCAAAGTGTAGTCCTGGAACCAGCAGCAGCTGCATCACCCTGAAACATTAGAAATGCGAATTATCAGGCCCTGTTGAAGACCTACTGAATCAGAAACTCTGGGGATGGGGCCTAGTAACAAGCCCTTGTGTTTTAACAAGCCCTCTAAGGGATTCTGATGCGTACTCCAGTTTAAGAACCACTTCTATGTAGATGGATGGATGGTTGGATGGCTGGCAATATATGTGGGTACAATGACACATACATACATAAATACAAGTATAGATATGGGTAAAAATACAGATATGAATATAGATATTTTGAGATATAGATAGATAGATGGATATAGGTAGATATAGAAATGTGGAGTTACCATCACAGGACTTTTGTAGAGGAGCAAATTATTTCCTTTTACTTATTATATGATTGAATAAAAGCTATTCTTTTCTCTAGGCAATGGCTCTATCACTTATAAACTGAGAAAATCTACTTGTGGTCCATTTGTTGAACCATTTTCCATTAGGTTCACTTAAAGTGTTTGCTCCATCAAGTCTGCCACCTGGATGGTTTCCTTCACTGCAAAACTGGTTTGCTCTTCCCTCCCCTCTGTCTTCTTAGTGGCTGCTGTCTGCCCTGGTTCTATCCATTGGTAGATCTGATTGCTTTGGTGATTGGATCAACAGTTGAATCCTCACAGGATTTTAAGGCCAACAATTTCCTACATCTTGGTCCATTTTTCAGAATTTCTTCATTTGTGTTTTATCCTTCCATTTTTGTTTCTAAGCATATATAATTTATTTAGATTGGTGCAGAAGTAATTGTGGTTTTGCCATGTAAAGACAAAAACCATAATTACTTTTGCACCAACCTAATAATTTCAGCCAACTATTCATATGCAGCACTGTTTGCAATGGGGATGAAAAAGTAACAGCTAAATATCTGATAAAATGGGATGTTTTAAATATAGTAGATTGCAAAATAATATGATACTTTTTGAGAAGAAAATTTCAATATGCAAAAAAAGTGGGATAATATTCATTAAGATAATATCCATTAAGATAATATTCTTAATGAATATTATCCCCAATGATTGTGGGATTATGGTTGTTTTAATTTTATTCATTTTGCTTATTTTTATATTTCTGATTATATTAGTTATAAGCTCAAATTGCTGTTATAAGCAAAGATAATACAGATTTATATATATAAAAAATAAATTGATTGTATTTTTTATCTTCTTCCTTTCCCCACTATACCATGAATTTAAAGGCCAACGATTATGCCAGCTATATCTTTTCATCATTTTTCACATTAAAAGCAATATTGCTGGATAGTAGAATTAAATGACAACTCTGCTTTTGGAAATGACAGGAAGTCTGCTGTAAATAGATAATTGATGTAGATGTTAAAACCAAATAGAATTTCCATTTATGGAGAAGGGAATATTTAAGGGTATGTGACTATAAGAAAATACTTCCTTTTGCTTTTAACACAAGATGTAATATGACTTGTCATGCTCAGGATTTGTATTGAAGTGGATAATGGCACTTTCCCTAATATTTGGAGGCAGAGGACTGGATCCTCTTTTGAAGGCCTTCCTTTGAAGATAAACATAGACATTGGTTTTAGCTTAATTCTTCTTCCCTAAAATTACTTCCTGCTCTAAAATTCTGTAATTCCATAACAAGAGTGTATAAGCAATAATTATAAAATAGGAAAATGAGCCATTCTACTTGCCATCCTTCATGTAAAGCTGCACTATGGAATCCTGATCTAAGGTGGGGCTGGGGTCATTTCTCCAAGCAGTATGATGCCCTGGAAGAAAGCAATGTACAGTGGCCTGTGATGCTAGACCTTGGATCACTTTGATGCCCTTGGCTTGTAATAAAAGCAAAATCCATTTAAACCAGCTTAAATAGGAATTTTAGAGGCTTATGTCACCAAAATCAATAAGTATGTTGGGTTTCATCCAGTGACATGATCTTTTTCCTGCAGTGCTCTTCATTTTATGTCCCTCTAAGTGTCACCTCTAGGCTGATAGCAAGAGAACCTATGGCAGTTTGGGGAAAAATATGACAATGTCTAAGCTAGTGTTTCTCAACTATGGGTGACCACCCCAGGGGACATCTGGCAAAGTCAGAAACATTTTTGGTTGCCACAAGTGGAGAGGTGCTACCGGCATCAAGTGAGTAAAAGCCAGGGATCCTTCTAAACATCCTCAGTTTGCAGGACAGCTCCACAAGAGAGAATGATCCAACCCAAAATGTCAATAGTGCTGGGTAACTCTGGCATAGAAGAAGAAAGGTTTCCTTTGCCTATAACTCTCACTTACATTCTAGGAAACATTTCCAAAGGCTTCCAGCCACATTTCCCTCACATGCTGCTGCCTATAGTATAGAAGGCTTTAGGCCTGGGTTCTGAGATCAATCATGGGCAGGGAACAGTGTTACCAAGATCAGCTCACTGAGCCCCCAAATGCACGTGGAATGTCCATGCTATACACTATCTACCAGAACAATAAATGCCCATCATATAATAGTACTATTTTGTTATTAGCAAGAGAGGGGAATTCAGGCATCATTACTATTCAGCCCTAAAAAAAGAAGGAATTCCTGTTATTTGCAACAACATGGATGAATCTGGAGGACATTGTGTTAAATGAAATAAGCCAGGCACAGAAAGCAAAGACAAATACTGCACTTTCTCACTTACATGTGAAATCTAAAAAAGTTGAACTCATAGGTGCAGAGACTAAAATGGTGCTTTCCAGAACGTGGGGGTGGGGCTGGGGGTTGGAGAGATGTTGGTCAAAGGATACAAAATTTTACTTAGACAAAAGAAATACGTTCAAGAGATCTATTGTACAACAGGGTTACTATAATTAATAGCAATGTATTTTATTTTGAAAATCACTAACAGTAGATTTTAAGTATTCTCACCACAAAAAGTGATAGCTATGTAGGTAATGCATATGTTAATTAGTTCAATGACGTCATTTCACAATTGGATATGTATGTCAGGACATCATCTTGTACACAATAAATATGTACAATTTCTGTTTGTTAATTTTTAAAAAATCCTGTGAACTGCTGAAGAATAAACATACTCTCCATAGCAATTTAAATCCTTTCTGTGGGATTTGGGGAAGTGTTTCTTCACCTGTATTTTTTTCTGGGTTATCTGCATTAATATCTTTCTAGAAAAGGGTATGACTGGAAGTGGCTTATTGATAATCTGGATTTTCCCAAGAGAAATTACCTTCAACCAGGAGAGATGACTACTTTAAAGAAGGGCTTTGCAGAACCTGTGTCTTTACTGAGTCATTCGCAATCCAAGTGAGAGATGATGTTAGCTTGGACCAAGATGGAACCGTTGAAATTATGAGAAGAGGTCAGATTCTGACATATTTTGAAGGCATAGCCAACAAGAATAACTAACAGTTTGACTATGGATTATGAAATGGACCCATTGGTGATACAGAGTAGAAGTTTTGGCCTGATCTACTGGAAAAATTGAGTTGCTATTGACTTAATTGGGGAATACTATAGAGAAGAATATTGAGAAGAAGTTGAAGAACTCAGGGAATTCAAGAAAAAAATGTCCTAGTTGGAGATGTAAAGTAGGTAACTATCAGTGCATGGATGTCATTTAAAGATATAAGGTTGTTAAAATCACCAAAGAGGAATTGCAGATGAAAAATAAAGGAGATCCAAGAACAGAGCCATGGTGAATTCCAACATTATGTTACATTCAGAGAGGTGATAGACACTCAAGAGAGTGTGGCATCCACAAAGCTTAATGTCACATTTGTTAATTGACGTCAAAAACATGGCTAGTTGTTTTGTTTTTGTTTTTAACTTAAACTCTTTCAAATTCTGGAACTTGGGTTTCTTTCCCTAAAAGAGAAAAAAACAGCCTTCTTTGTCTTTTGAGTAAGCCAGGAAGCCTCTTCCTGCCGTCAATTATTAATTTTCTTAACATTATCCACTTGTCATCTAAAACAGGGGTTCCCGACTCCCAGGCCGCAGACCAGTACCAGTCCATGGCCTATTAAAAATGGGACCGCATAGCAGGAGGTGAGCAGCGAGTGAGTGAGCATTACTGCCGGTGCTCCGCCGCCCGCCAGATCAGTAGTGGCATTCATTAGAGTCTCATAAGCGCACGAACCCTATTGTGAACTGCGCAGGTGAGGGATCTCGGTTGCAAGCTCTTTATGAGAATATAACTAATGCCTGATTATCTGAAGTGGAACAGTTTCATGCCGAAACCATCCCTGCTGCACTGTCTGTGGAAAAATTGTCTTCCACAAAACCGGTCCCTGGTGCCAAAAAAGGTTGGGGTCAGCTAATCTAATTTTTTAATTTTTTTTTTTTAATTTTTAAATTTTTTTTTTTTTTTTTTTTTTTTTGAGACAGAGTCTCACTCTGTCACCCAGGCTGGAGTGCAGTGGCTGGATCTCAGCTCACTGCAAGCTCCGCCTCCCGGGTTCAAGTGATTCTCCTGCCTCAGCCTCCCGAGTAGCTGGGACAACAGGCGCCCACCACCTCGCCCAGCTAGTTTTTTGTATTTTTTAGTAGAGACGGGGTTTCACTGTGTTAGCCAGGATGGTCTCGATCTCCTGTCCTCGTGATCCGCCCGTCTCGGCCTCCCAAAGTGCTGGCATTACAGGCTTGAGCCACCACGCCCGGCCTCAGCTAATCTAAAACATAGCCAAGCTATGGGCTAAGGAACTTACCTTGCTTTTTTTTCCATCTGGGCAAATGGTTCATCCTGCCCCTCCAGGGTGAGAAATGCCTGTCCCTTCTCTCAATCTGTACATGCAGGCTAACAAAATATATTTTTCAGAGATGATTTATTTCACCAGAACGATTATTGATAATTTGCATTTATGGACACTTGGTGATCTTATCAATATTTTTATGTTTTCTGTTTTTTAACTTTTAAGTTCAGGGGTACAGGTGAAGGTTTGTTACATAGGTAAACCTGTATCATGCGGTTTTGTTCTACAGATTATTTCCTTACCCGGGTATTAATCCTAGTACCCATTATTTATTTTTCCTGATCCTGTCCCTCCTCCCACCCTCTACCTTCTGAGAGGTCCCCAGTGTGTGTTGTTCCCCTCCATGTGTCCATGTTTTCTCATGATTTAGCTCCCACTTATAAGTGAGAACACTCAGTATTTAGTTTTTTCTGTTCCTGTGTTAGTTTACTAAGGATATATATCATGGAATACCATGCAGCCATAAAAAAGAATGAGATCATATATTTTGTGGGGACATGGATGGAGGTGGAGGCCATTATCCTTAGCAAAATGTTTTCCCTTTTTGTGGGACATTATCTTGAATTTCTCAGAATTCAACCACAAGTTTAAAGAGTGAACACTGGATATCTATTGTAAATTTTTCTAAAATAACATACACCTAGCTATGAGAAAAATAGTTTTCAAATTTTATTTTGCATAAGAGTTTCTTGGAAAGTTTCTTAAAATGCAGATTTCTTGACCTCAGAAGTTCTGTTATGATCAATTTGGGACTGGACTCCAGCTGGTCCATTTCATCCATCCCACACCATTATCTGATTACAGGGCAGAGGATCCACAAGCCATTCAGGAGCTCATACAGATTTCTGCAAGCTGAAAAGGAAATTATTGACTTCCAAAGTAATGATGTAAATACTTACCTATATATATAAAAACATAGCAACTACCAATTTCATTGTCAATTAGTATTTTTTAACAATCTCATCACATGTAAAAACAATTTGTAATGTACATTTTGTTCTCTTAATAAGTATTCCTGAACACGCACAATAATTACTTAAAAAATCACAGCCAAATGAGAATCCAATGAATTACTTATTGCCAAATCATGTCAAAATCAAAATTGTAAAAATTCTTGATAATATAAGGAGATGAACCTCAAAAGTAAGTGCTTAAAATAGCTCAGAGTTCCGGGAACTCTACTTTTGACAAAAAGCAACCCCAGGTGACTCTATATTTGATCTTTTGCCCACACTTGGAGAATCTAAGGTCTATGTGGGGATGCTTCATATCATCAAAGCATACTTGTCTTCCTTCAGTCATTTATCAAAATTCTCAGCACCTAAATCTAGCATCTTAGCATGATGCTATATTATGAAAATACAGTGATAAACAATTTTTCTAATTGTGAAGCCTCTAGCCCAGTAAGAGAGGCAGCCAATAGACAAATGCACAAACAAGTAAATCAATTATAGGTTGAGATAAGTGCTAAGAAGAAAATCAACAGTGTGTTGAGATCAAGAAGCCAGGAAACATTAACATCAGATTGGGGAAGTCAAGGAAGAGTTTTTGAGCAGATGATATTTAAGCAGAAACCCGAAAAAGGAGGAGCCAACCCTGTGACTGACGCCTTAGGAAAGCAGTTCAAGCACAGGAAACAGCACAGGCAGAAACCCCTAATCAGGACCCAGCTTTCCTTGTCCATGAGTGTTTGAAGAACAGGAGGAAAGAGAGGAGGCATGAAAGGTGAGGCTAAGGAAGTTTGTCCAGATCCTTTGACATAGGCAGGTTCTATGTGGATGGATTTTATTCTAAGTGCAATGGAAGCCCATTGATGATCTTTGCTTGCTTCTTTGTTATTTTTTAAAGGTTGGATATGGTGTGGTACTTTGTGTAGCAGTTGAACACATAACTCTGGAGCCAGACTGCCCAGGCAGGAATTCTGGCTTTGCCTCTTAGAGGCAGAGTAAAGTTGAGCATGTTCCAATGTCTCTTTACTCAGTTCTTCATTGTAAAATGGAAGTAATAACAGTACCTACCTCATAAGGTTGTTTAGCAGATTTAATAAATATGTGATATGCTCTATATATGTCTCAAAATGAATAATCGTCTTTAAGAAGATTACTGTTATTTCCCCCATGAACAAATTGAGTAAGGACAAGAGCAGATGGCTAGGTTGTCTAGAAGGCTGCTAAATTTGTTTGGGAGAAATATGATGGGGGCTGGAATTGGAGTGATGAAAGTGAAGATGGAGAGGAAGGGTCAGATTCCTGATTTATTTTGGATGCAGAGTTGACAGAAGTTGGTAATAGATTAAAAGTAGAACATGCAGTGAAGAGAAGAATAAAGAAAATGACTTAGTTCCTAGCTCAACTAATTGGGTGGATAAAAATAATCATTAAGAATAATAATAATAATAATAATAATAATCATCATCATCATCCACAATAACGTTGATTAAGCGAGTGCTGCATACCAGGCAGGCTTTGTGATAAATGCTTTGTAAACACCTCTAAAGATGTGGGAGGGTAGGATATCAAAACATTTACCAGAAGAGAAAGTCAAGAGTTCATTAGTGGATAAGGGAAGTTTGAGATGACCCTGAGACACCAGGTAGAAGGATCAAGAAGGCAGCTGGATAATTGGGTCCATAAAACACAAAGATGATTGATTTGGAGATAATATTTGAGAGTTCTGAACGTTGCAATGGGATTTACCACCATGTCTTTTTTGTATAATGGCTTGGGCTGTTACAATAATGTTTTTATCTTTTTGGGTCTAATTCTTTTTAGTTCAAGACCTGCTTTGTAAAAACCTTAGCGTTAATTGAATTTTCAGTCAGTTCTCCGTAGTGTAAAATAAAGTATTGCATTAACATTTCTGACTCTTGAAACAACTCTACCGAACTAAACTACTTAATCTGAAGTTTGTGTTGTGTTGTGTGTGAAACATTTCCTCATCAAAATTCAAAGAAACTTTAGTTCAAGTTATGGCCTGAAATCAACAGAATTATATTAATTCATATGGATATAGAAAATCATTTATTTACAGTATTTAAATTGACATTTAAACAGTTTTTCCAATCCCACACAGTTAGTGGCATAAGGTCTTGAGAAAGCATGAAACATTTTTTTATCAGCCTCATATTTCGTTGAGCTTGCCAAACACAGTTCATTTTCCATAGAAATTTGCAAACCTGAGTAGTGGCCAAATTTTCGGAGTCGCTGAATGTAAGCCAATGAATAAAATTGTTAAACCCTTTGATTTCCCCCCACTTTTTTCCCTTAAAAAGTTACATAGCATGGCATGTGCCTGAGTTTTATTTTTTGACATCTATTACCCACAACACTCGAGTGTGTTTCAGAATCAGCCTGTATGGACATTTCAGTACAAAATGAACACAGCTGGCCCTTTGGGGAACATTCATTTGCAGCTTTGTTATCCTTAGACAGGAAGCCTTCTCCTCCGCACTTCCATCGACATTTTTCAGAAGGCAATGGCATCAACCTTTAAAAATGGATACTTTCAAGGGTTTAAAGGTTCAGATTTTTAAGACAAACCCAGAATAAGCAAAAGTTACATATTGGCCAAAAATGTGACTCCAGAAACTGTGTGTTGTAGCAAATCTTTCTTTTGAGACTTTTGTCCTGTTAGCAGAATGCACTGATCGAACTAAACCTTGAGCATGACACAGGATAGAACTAGTTATTATTAAGAAAATAACGTTCAAGGGCATTTGTCCATTGTACCCAGGAATAGTTTGGAAAGATGAAGGATATGGAAACAAGCAAAAAAGAAGAAGAAATAAAATTAATAATTAAAATGTCAGTAACTCTAATGTATTTCTCTTAGTGGATGATAAAATTACATAAGAATGTCAACCTTTTCTTTAACCCAATGACCACAGTGGCAGTCTCTTCATTGGACTGCTTCCTTCATTGACATCACCTTCTAATTTCATTTTTACTTATAATAGTGAAAATGCACAATGGCCCCTAGAGGCAATACCCTAATTTTTTTGTTTAAGTGCTCAAAAAAGTATATCCTTTCCCTGCAAAAAAGGCAGAGGGTCACAATTTATTACTGAATTTCAGTTATGAAAAACCCACTGAAGTGTGAGAGTCCATTGTGCTTCAGTTGCATTTAATCTCTTTGGAGATGCCAACTACCTGATACATAAGAGCAACTGTAAGTTCCAAAAAAACTCTCACAGATAGGAACCATAGACATGGAGAGAAGGGAGCCACTACTCAGAAATGAAGGAGTCGAGGAGGAGTGGGGCTGAACCATGAAGCCAGAACAGAATTTTTGTCAGTGGCCTAGAAGCAAAGCTGAGAAGAAGGGTCTGAATGTGCTGAGGACCAGTGGTTGTAGCTCCACACTGAGATGGAAGCCTCCTCTCACTGTAGCTTCTGCCAAACCACACAGGTAAATTTGCAGGAGTAATGGTGACCTCCGAAGAGCCTGGTGTAATTGGGGAATGATTGTTGCAAGGGAATAAGAGCCAGTATTTCATTTGGTCTTTTGTGTCTGGCATTTTTCACTCAGTATAATGTCCCCCAGGTTCATCCATGTTGTAGTATTTATCAGTACTTCATTCTTTTTTGTGGCTGAATAATATTCTATTGTAGGGATATGACACGTTTTGTTTATTCCTTCATCTGTTGATGGATTATTTGGGTTGTTTTGACTGTTTGACTATTATGAATAATGCTGTTATGAACATTCATATGCAAGTTTTTGTGTAGACTTACATGTTTTTCATGTCCGTATTTCTTGAGTATATAACTAAAAGTTGAATTGCTGAGTATAATGGCAAATGTATGTTTAACATTTGGAGAAACATTCTCACCAGCAGTATGTAAGGGCTCCACATCTTTACCAACACCTTTTTTTAAAGCTATCCTAGTGGGCATGATGTGATAGCTCACTGTGATTTTTTTTTGTTTTGTTTTGTTTTTTTGGGTTTTTTTGGGTTTGTTTGTTTGTTTGTTTGTTTTGAGATAGGGTCTCACTCTGTCACTTAGGATGGAATGCAGCGGCACAATCACAGCTCATTTCAGCCTCGACCTTCCTGGGCTCAGGTGATCTTCCCACTTCAGCCTCCCAAGTAGCAGGAACTACGGGCATGCACCACCACACCAGGCTATTTTTTTCTTTTTTTGTATTTTGTGTACAGACAAGGTTTTGCCATGTTGCACAGGTTGATCTCGAACTCCTGAGCTCAAGTGATCTGCCCGTCTTGGCCTCTCAAAATGCTGGGATTACCGGCATGAGCCTCACTGTGATTTTGATTTGCATTTCCCCGATGGCTAATGATATCAAGCATCTTTTCATATGCTTATCAGTCATTTGTATATCTTCTTCCGAGAAGTATTTATTCAGATTTTTTTTCTTATTTTCAATTAGGTTGTCTTTTTATTATTGAATTGTAAGAGTTCTTCAGATTCTGGATACAAGTCTCTCATCAGATATGTGAGTGAGCATTTTATTCAAATGATTTGTTCCTCCAGCATTCATACTGCATTTCTACAATCTACTGTAAGCTGGCATATGTCTATCTCATTTATCTCAACTTTTTAACTTTTACACTTTTCTTCCTAGTGGGTGCTTGGGGGCTCTCAGCCTTCTGTGCCTAGGGAGGACTTTCAGAACTAAGAGCTCCCCAGGGTGTCTGACTCAGAGGATCACAGTGACCCAAGGCTCTCTCCCTCCGAGAGCCTCTAGTTGTGCATTCCAGACAGGAAGGCTGCCCAGCCAGCTCCTCTAGCACTTTGAGCAGTGTCCCTCCCTGCCTCCTGTCTCCTTCTCTGTTCCCACACTGCACAGGGGCTCTGCGTTGGAAGCATGGGGGCTCGCTACTGCCTAGAGCTGCTGCTATTGCTGAGGTGTAAGAACCCTGGAGAGGTAAGAAGATAGGGTGTGTGTATTTCAGGCTCCGTGTTTCATGCCTACTGCTAGAAGCAAGATAGGACCCAAGCCAGGAAGAAATGAAAGATTCCATGGAGTAATAATCCCAGAGCAGCATCTGGAAAAGGTGAACATAGGCAGGAAAGGAGAGAAGCACTAGCATTGAAGGGATTTGCTCAGTGTGTCCTGGCACTTGAGTCTCTTTTAACATCAAAGCTCAGGTGGTTCAAATGAGAGTCAGACTATCTCTGCCTGTTGCCTTAAGAGTAAATTCAGGGGGGGCAGAGCAAGATGGCCGAATAGGAACAGCTCCAGTCTCCAAACTCCCAGCTGCAGCCACACAGAAGACCGGGTGATTTCTGCATTTTCAACTGAGGTACTGGCACCATCTCCACTAGGAGGCCGACAATCAGTGCTGGTCAGCTGCCGCAGCCCCCACCAGCTTAGCTGAAGCAGGGCGACGCCACCCTCACCTGGGAAGCCAAATGCTGGAGAAGGGAATCCATTTTCCTAGCCAGGGGGAACCCAGACACACAACACCTGGAAAATCAAAAATTCCCACCCCACACTAAGCTTTAAGGAAACAGGCACACCAGGAGATTATATCCCACACCTGGCCGGGAGGGTCCACAACCCCACGGAGCCTCCTCATTGCCAGCACAGCAGTCTGTGATCTATCAAGGGCGTTTTAAGTTGGGGAGGGGCCTACCATTGCTGAGGCTTAAGTAGGTGCCCGTGCCGGGCTGGGAAGCTCGAACTGGGTGGGAGCTCACAGCAGCTCAAGGAAACCTGCCTGTCTCTGTAGACTCCACCCTGGGGACAGGGCAACAGTAACAATAACAAACGCAGCAAGAAACCTCTGCAGATGCAAAACTACTCTGTCTGACAGCTTTGAAGAGAAAGCAGTGATCTCCCAACATGGAGGTTGGAGATCTGAGAAGGACAGACTGTCTGCTCAAGTGGGTCCCCTGACCCCGAGTAGCCTAACTGGGAGATATCTCTCCCACTAGGGCAGTCTGATGCCCCACACCTCACAGGGTGGAGTACACCCCCTGAGAGGAAGCTTCCAAAGCAAGAATCAGACAGGTACACCTGCTGTTCAATATGCCCTATCTTCTGCAACCCTGCTGCTGATACCAGGTACCAGGGTCTGGGAGGGACCTCAAGCAATCTCCAACAGACCAGCTTGAGGGTCCTGACTGTTAGAAGAAAACTATCAAACAGGAAGGACACTCTGACACCAAAACCCCATCAGTACCGGCCACCATCATCAAAGACCAGAGGCAGATAAAACCACAAAGATGGGAAAAAGCAGGGCAGAAAAATCTGAAATTCAAAAAATAAGAGCAATATTTCCCGGCAAAGGAGCACAGCTGATCACCAGCAACGGATCAAAGCTGCACGGAGAATGACTTTGACGATGAGAGAAGAAGGTTTCAGTCCATCAAACTCTCAGAGCTGGAAGGAGGAATTACGTACTCCAGCAAAAGAAACTAAAATCTTGAAAAAAGTGGAAGAATTGATGGCTAGGAGTAATTAATGCAGAGAAGGTCATAAACGAAATGAAAAGAGATGAAAACCATGACACGAGAAATACGGACAAATGCACAAGCTTCGCAGTAACCCACCACCAACTGGAAGAAAGAGTATCACATTGAGGATCAAAATGGAATGGAAACTGAAACGGGAGGGAAGAGAAATCAAAAGAAAAGAAGAAAAAGAAATGAACAAAGCCTGCAAGAAGCAAGCATGGGATTATGTAAAAAAACCAAATCTACGGCCTGATTGGGGTGCCTGAAAGTGAGGGGGAAAATGGAACCAAGCGGAAAACACTCTTCATCATCCAGGAGAACTTCCCAACCTAGTAGGCAGCCAACATTCAAATCCAGGAAATAGAGAACGCCACAAAGATAATACTCCTCGAGAAGAGCAACTCCAAGACACATAATTGCCAGATCACCAAAAAGTTGAAATGAAGGAAAAAATCTTAAGGGCAGCCAGAGAAAGGTCGGCTACTCCACAAAGGGAAGCCCATCAGACTCACAGCAGATCCTCTCGCAGAAACTCCAAGCCAGAAGAGAGTGGGGGCCAATATTCAACATTCTTAAAGAAAGAATTTTAAACCAGAATTTGGCATCCAGCCAAACTAAGCTCATATGAAGGAGAAATAAAATCCTTTACAGATAAGCAAATGCTTAGAGATTTTGTCACCACTAGGCCTGGCCTTACAAGAGACCCCTGAAGGAAGCACTCAACATGGAAAGGAACAACCGGTACCAGCCATTGCAAAAACAGGCCAAAATGTAAAGACTATCAAGGTTGGGAAGAAACGACTGGAATCTAATGAGCAAAATAATCAGTTAATATCATAAATGGCAGGACCAAGTTCACACATAACAATATTAACCTTAAATGTAAATGGACTAAATGCTCCAATTAAAAGACACACAGACTGGCAAACTGGATAAAAAGTCAAGACCCATGAGTTTGCTGGGTATTCAGGGAGACCCATCTCACATGCAGAGACATACATAGGCTCAAAAATAAAGGGATGGAGGAAGATTTACCAAGCAAATGGAGAACAAAAAAAAAAAAGCAGGAGTTGCAATACTAGTCTCTTGGTAAAACAGACTTTAAACCATCAAAGAACAAAGAGACAAAGAAGGCCATTACATAATGGTAAAGGGACTGACCAACAGGGAAGAGCTAACTCATGCTAAATATATATGCACCCACTGCCAGGAGCACCCAGATTCATAGCAAGTCCTTAGAGACTTACAAAGAGACTTAGACTCCCATACAATAATAATGGGAGACTTCACACTCCACTCTCAACATTAGACAAATCAACAAGACAGAAAGTTAGCAAGGATATCCAAGAATTGAACTCATCTCTGCAGCAAGCAGACCTAATAGACATCTATAGAACTCTCCACCCCAAATCAACAGAATATACATTCTTCAGCACCACATCGCACCTTACTCCAAAAATTGACCATATAACTGGAAGTAAAAGCACCTCAGCAAAATGTACAAGAACAGAAATTATAACAAACTGTCTCTCAGACCACAGTGCAATCAAACTAGAACTCAGGACTAAGAAACTCAATCAAAACCGCCAACTACATGGAAACTGAACAACCTGCTCCCAAATGACTACTGGGGCCATTAAATCTAAAATGAAGGCAGAATAAAGATGTTCTTGAAACCAATGAGAACAAAGATACAACATACCAGGAATCTCTGGGACACATTTAAAGCAGTGTGTAGAGGAAATTTATAGCACTAAATGCCCACAAGAGAAAGCAGGAAAGATCTAAAATTGACAATTTAACATCGCAATTAAAAGAACTAGAGAAGCAAGAGCAAACACATTCCAGCCAGTAGAAGGAAGAAATAATCCAAGATCAGAGCAGAACTGAAGGAGATAGGAGACACAAAAACCCTCTGAAAATCAATGAATCCAGGAGTTGGTTTTTGAAAAAGATCAACAAAATTGGACATTATGACCGCTAGCAAGACTAATAAAGAAGAAAAGAGAGAAGAATCAAATCGACGCGAATTAAACAGATAAAGGGGATATCACCAATCACCCCACAGAAATACACAAACTACCATCAGAGAATACTATAAACACCCCACGCTAAATAACCAGAAAATCTTAGAAGAAATGGACAATTTCCTGGACACTTACACTCTTCCAAGACTAAACCAGGAAGAAGTTGAATCCCTGAATAGACCAATAGCAGGCTCTTGAAATTGAGGCAATAATTAATAGCCTACCAAACAAAAAAAAAGTCCAGGGACCAGATGGATTCACAGTCAATTCTACCAGAGGTACAAGGAGGAGCTGGTACCATTCCTTCAAGAAACTATTCCAATCAATAGAAAAGAGGGAATCCTCCCTCACTCATTTTATGAGGCCAACATCATCCTGATACCAAAGCCTGGCAGAGACATTACCGAAAAAAGAGAATTTTAGACCAATATCCCTGATGAACATCGATGCAAAAATCCTCAATAAAATACTGGAAACCTGGATTCAGCAACACATCAAAAAGTTTATCCACCATGATCAAGTGGGCTTCATCCTGATGCAAGGCTGGTTCAACATTCGAATCAATAAACATAATCCAGCATATAAACAGAACGAAAGACAAGAACCACATGATTATCTCAATAGGATGCAGAAAAGGCTTTTGACAAAATTCAACAGCCCTTCATGCTAAAAACGCCAATAAATCTCGGGTATTGATGGAACGCACTTCTCAAAATCATAAGAGCTATTATGACAAACCCACAGCCCATATCATACTGAATGGGCAAACCAAAATTCCCTTGAAAACTGGCACAAGACAGGATGTCCTCTCACCACCCTATTCAACATAGTGTTACAGTTCTTACAGGGGCAACTCAGGGCAAGAGAAAGAAATCAAGGGTATTCAGTTAGAAAAGAAGAAGTCAAATTGTCCTCTTGCAGATGAGACATGATTGTATATTTAGGAAAAACCCCATTGTCTCAACCTTAAATCTCCTTAAGCTGATAAGCAACTTCAGCAAAGTCTCAGGATACAAAATTAATGTGTGCAAAAATCAAGGGCAAGCATTCTTATACAATCAGTAATAGATAAACAGAGAGCCAAATCATGAATGAACTTCCATTCACAATTGGTTTCAAAGAGAGAATAAAATACCTAGGAATCCAACTTTACAAGGGATGTAAAGGACCTCTCTAAGGAGAACTACAAACCACTGCTCAGTGGAAATAAAAGAGGACACAGACAAATGGAAGAACATACCATGCCTCATGGATAGGAAGAATCAATATCGTGAAAATGGCCATGCTGCCCAAGGTTATTTATAGATTCAATGCCATCCCCATCAAGCTACCAATGAGTTTCTTCACAGAATTGAAAAACTGCTTTAAAAGTTCATATGGAACCAAAAGATTCAAGATCTCCAAGACAATCCTAAGTCAAAAGAACAAAGCTGAGGCATCACGCTACCAGACTTCAAACTATACTCACAAGGCTACAGTAACCAAAACAGCATGGTACTGGTACCAAAACAGATATAGACCAATGGAACAGAACAGAGTCCTCAGAAATAATACCACACTCACAGCCATCTCATCTTTGACAAACCTGAGAGAAACAAGAAATGGGGAAAGGATTCCTATTTAATAAATGGTGCTGGGAAATTGGCTAGCCATAAGTAGAAAGCTGAAACTGGATCCTTTCCTTACTCCTTATACGAAAATTAATTCAAGATGGATTAGAGACTTAAATGTTAGACTCCACCATAAAAATCCTAGAGGAAAAACCTAGGTAGTACCATTCAGGACATAGGCAATGGGCATGACTGTATGTCTAAAACACCAAAGTAATGGCAGCAAAAGCCAAAAATTGACAAATAGGATCTCATTAAACTAAAGAGCTTCTGCACAGCAAAAGAAACTAACATCAGAGTGAACAGGCAACCTACAGAATGGGAGAGACAATTTTGCAATCTACTCATCTGACAAAGGGCTAATATCCAGAACGCATAAAGAACTCATGCTAAACAAATTTACAAGAAAAACAAACAACCCCATCAAAAATGGGCAAGGATATGAACAGACATTTCTCAAAAAGAAGACTTCTTCATACAGCCAACAGAGACATGAAAAAATGCTCATCATCAATGATATCAGAGAGAAATGCAAATCAAAACCAATTCATGAGATACCATCTCACACCAGCTAGAATGGCTATCATTAAAAAGCCAGGAAACAACAGCTGGAGAGGATGTGGAGAAATAGGAACACTTTTACACTGTTGGTGGATTGTAAACTAGTTCAACCATTATGGAAAACAGTATGGCGACTCGCCAATGGACTGAACTAGAAGTACCATGACTCCAGCTATCCCATTACTGGGTATATACCCAAAGGATTATAAATCATGCTGCTATGAAAGACACATGCACACGATGTTTCATTGGCGGCACTATTCAGGGGTCAGCAAAGACTTGGAATCAACCCAAATGTCCATCAGTGACAGACTGGATTAAGAAAATGTGGCACATATACACACCATGGAATACTATGCAGCCATAAAAAGGATGAGTTTGTGTCCCTTTGTAGGGACATGGATGCAGCTTGGAAACCATCATTCTGTGCAAATCATCACAAGAACAGAAACCAAACACCGTGATGTTCTCACTCATAGGTGGAACCGAACAATGAGATCACTTGGACTCTGGAAGGGGAACATCACACCACCGGGGTCATCATGGGAGGGGGAGGGGGAAGGATTGCATTGGGAGTTATATCACCTGATGTAGATGACGAGTTGATGGGTGCTGGATGAGTTGATGGGTGCAGCATTACAACATGGCACAAGCATACATATAACAAACCCGCAATATTATGCACATGTACCCTAGAACTCAAAAGTATAATAATTAAAAATAAATTTAAAAAAAATTAAATTTAATTTAAAAAAAAAAAAGAGTAAATTCAGAGTCTTCAAACCAGGCTTATTGGAATATTACATACCCTTGCCAAGACATTTATATTTTTATTGAAAGTTCAGAGCAAATCGTAGTAGGGACCCACCATTTTTTCTGCACCATTCCTTTTGGCTGTTTTCTCAGTATTTGAAAACCAATGGAATTTGACTTTAACATGCACATTGGCTTATAATGTTACTGTTGCATAGGTCTTAGTGATCTTCCAGTCCAGTGTTTTTGTGCTAAAGGTAAGGAAACTGAAGTTCAGAGTGAATCAGGCATTGCCAGGGTCACCAGACTAATCCAGGACAGAACCGAGCCAAAACATCATTGCTATGGAGCCTCTCTTTGGGTCTCAATCGTTGGGTACTATATAATGACTGATGATTGGGTACAAGGGCATAGGTTGCCCTTTTCCTTAGTATGATGAAGGATCAGGATTCTATAACATTGATAAGTGATTAGGGCATTAATATGGAACCACAAAATGTGGTTCAACTCTGTCCTGTGGCCGCTCCATACAGCAAAGACAGATGGCTGGTTCAGAAAACTGGTTTTGTTGTTTGCATACAACAAAGGTAGCATCTGGTGCAAGTTTTATTTTTTTTAATGATTCCAGTGTCTTGTTTTTAATGATTTAATAGAAAGAACCTTAAAACTCATCTTTTCAGAATATTAATTTAGAATGTTACCAAAGTGTTCACAGAGCCTAATTAAATACTCGGTGGTTTCATATAGCTACAAGTAAAAGCTGCTTTGAATCCTTCCTAAACTCATATTGGTTTATTTGGTGAATTGTGTTTTAACATCAAGAAAGTAAGATCGTTGGCTTTTCTGCAGAATGGTGATCTATTACCTTGAACAATGTGGTCAGACCACATCAATTCACTTGCAGATTTCTTCCTCTCTCTATCATGTGCACATGCCACCATAGGTATAAACTAATTTAAATATATATGAATTATTTAGTTTGTTAAATCCAAGTTGCTTTTGAAGAAAATTTGCTGCTCTTAGATTATGATTATTTACAGTTTGTTGAGTGATTTCGTTTTGTAGGCATAGACTTTTTATTGTGATTCTGATTATTTATAGTAATAGCAATTATCAAATAAACTAATGTGGTGATTACAGATTTTTGGATATGTATTACTATTTATTGGGAACATTTTTTTCACTACCAGAATGGGCGAAAAAAGCCACAAAAGCAGTAAATCCTATTGCTTTCCAAGTGTCATTGTAAATCCTGCTGATAAAAACTGCACATTTTAGCAATGTTTAATAAGCACTTTAAAAATTGACAACTGTCTTAAACAGATTTTGAAGTTGCTCCATTGTACCTATTTCCAGATTAAGAAAAATCATTTGTGGAAACCAAGTTGATCCTAAGTTCCTAGTCACGGGGAGAAGATGGGATTTTGTAAACCTGCAGAGCCTGAATTTGTTATTGCATGCAGCTGTGCAAATTTGCAAACATTTCCTTCCCTAGTCAGGACCCTATGGAAGGAGCCAGTTTGGACTACTGCCTTGATAGCTAACATTTGTAGAGGCTGCAGTGCAGGAAGCTACTGGGATATTTGAACTTTGTCATCTATTTTAATCTGGGCATTAGATGCCAGGTAGAGAGAGTATGCAAGTCAATTACTTCTATTTCAATGTCGTGGTAGGGATATATCAGTAGCCTTATTATTCTGGTCATTCTCAGTGAATTTCAGAATGCTGCTTAAAATGGGCTTTCTGTATGTGTTGAGCGTGTGTTCAGTGGGATGTCTGAGAAGGAAGATAGAGGAGGGCTAAGGCCTGGGTCTCCTAAAACACATGATTATTTTATTGACCTAATCAGTGAGAGAAAGACAAAGCCTTCTGGTTTCTACAAGCACTGTACTTGCATTTATTTGTTTTCATTCCATCCTTTGGAACTAGAGAAGGCATGAGGACTATCCATGAGCAGGTTCACACTCAAAGCTGGGATAGATGGTCTTACCCTGGTTGCTATGGCAATGTTGTCCTAGCATAGGGGATACTTGCCCATGTTTGTTGCTGTCTCCTCTCTATCTTTGGCAGTTTAGCACAAGAGGCAACCCCCTCATGCAACTACAAAGCATTTATTGAGTTAGGGATTCTTCATTTTGAGTTACAGTTTGCTCTCTAGTATATTTTTGGGAGGACAAATGGGCAGGAAAAATTAAGTCACAGAAGGAGACAAGCTTCATCACTCTAATGGAGTTGAATTTACATTTGCCATTAAAAATAGCTATAGGTTATTTAATTAGAATCCTAGAGGCAGATAACGAATTAGTTTTATCTTTCAAATGGTACTCATAAAAGATGGGGCAGTGTGTGTGTGTGTGTGTATGTGTGTGTGTGTGTTTAAGAGCCTAATTTCTTGTTAAAATTTAAAGTTCAAACAACCCCTTATTTATAAATTGGTGATAGAGACAATTCTATAATGTTGTGATAATTAAATGAGCTAATACATGTCATGTGCTTAGAATAGTGCCTGAAATATAATGAGCCCAGTAAATGTTCAGTATTATTATTATCATTACTTTTATATTACAGCATCCTGGGTGCTTAGTGCTAATGATGGCTCACTGAGCAGATATTAAACATACTAACCGATTTCCAAGTATTTTTCTAAATCTGCCTCAAGGAGCTCGCCAGCTAGTGGGGAGACAAAAAGTAGAAAGAAGCAGTTGTTTGAAAGAGAGGCATGGTCAACATATCCTGGGAAACCTCTGAGCCTGTGCACTCCAGCCCTGTGGACCAGCAAGAGAGGTTTCTAGAAGAGGTGGCATTGAGATGATGGTCATTGATGGCTGCTCCCAGATGTGTGGATATGGGAGCAAGGAGACAGGGGAACCTCACTTCCAGGAGTGCCAGCCAACGTAGAGCAGTGAGAGAAGATTTCTGTAAGAGGTGGCATTGAGGTGACGATCACTGATGGCTGCTCCCGGATGTTTGGGATACAGCAGCAAGGAGGCAGGGAGATCCTCACTTCAGAAGTGCCTTGAGTTGGTTATTTGGACAGATAGGGTGTTCGATGGCCTGGGTCTGTCAGATATTCTCAGCTGCCCAAGGTCGGTGCTTAATTATCTCCTCTCCTTACAATACACTGCTTTATAATCTCCATGGCTGTAGGGGTTTTATTCCATAACAATTTTGTAGCAAAAACTTCTTAATCGAATCATTCTTTTGGAAAGTGGTGGTTCTGAAAATCATGAGAATTAAGGCATCTTAAATTACTGCCCACTTTATAGATGGAACCACTAATTTCTCATTATTCTGCCAGATCCAAGCAAATCTCAGAACAGAATTTGTCCCAGACTAATTGAATAACCTTGAATTCAGTAGTTATACTCATGGCTAAATTGATTATTTTTCTCCTCTTTATCACTCAGACACAATCACTTTTAGAGGTTCTTCAGACTGATTTACAATTAACTCCTTAGCACATCTTTGGAAGGTCAAATAAGCAGGAAAAATTAACTCACAGGAGACAAGCTTCTTTGTAACCTCCCAAGAAACAAATAACAAACTCACTTCTAAGTAAGTTTTGAAGAAGCAAATAACTATTCTAACTTCTGTCGGATGGTTTTTAAAAAATATGTTTTAATTTACTTTTTATTTTATAGATATAGAGGGTAGACATACTTTCTTACATGGATATATTGTATAGTGGTGAAATCTGGACTTTTTTTTTTTTTTTTTTTTTTTTTGAGACGGAGTCTTGCTCTGTGCCCCAGGCTGGAGTGCAGTGGCGCGATCGATCTCGGCTCACTGCAAGCTCCGCCCCCCCGGGTTCACGCCATTCTCCTGCCTCAGCCTCCTGAGTAGCTGGGACTACAGGCGCCCGCCACCTCGCCCGGCTAATTTTCTTGTATTTTTTTAGTAGAGACGGGGTTTCACCGTGTTAGCCAGGATGGTCTCGATCTCCTGACCTCGTGATCCGCCCGTCTCGGCCTCCCAAAGTGCTGGGATTGAAATCTGGACTTTTAACAGGATAGTTTTGATTTAGAGACATTAGCTGACTTAATCACCGGACAACACTTTCTTTATTTTGCAAATTCTCCTTAACACCCCTACCACTCCCCGAGCTGTTTTGATTTGTTTAGCTCCCTGTTGTGACTCCAGACATTGCCAAAGGTCCCCTAGGAGACACAACTATACCTGGTTAAGAACCACTCATCTAGAGGAAAGCGGTTTGGTAAAGGCCGGGTGCAGTGACTCACGCCTGTGATCCCAGCACTTTGGGTGGCTGAGGCGGGCGGATCACAAGGTCAGGAGATCAAGACAACCCTGGCCAACATGGTGAAACCCTGTCTCTACTAAAATACAAAAAATTAGCCGGGCATGCTGGTGCCCGGCTGTAGTCCCAGCTACTCAGGAGGCTGAGGCAGGGGAATCGCTTGAACCCGGGAGGCAGTGATTGCAGTGAGCCGAGATTGCGCCACTGCACTCCAGCCTGGCGACATAGCGAGACTCTGTCTCAAAAAAAAAAAAAAAAAAAAAAAAAAAAGAAAAAAAAAAAAAAAACCATAAAAAAAAGTTAGCTGAACTGTGCCAATGCCAGAGTGACAAGGGAAGGGTCTGAGTTGGGAGTCACTGCACACAAAGGCTCAGCCCTAGAAAGAAGATAAAAGGAAGACATGCAGAGAGAGGTGGTCTCAAGTTCTAGCCTCCATCTAGCGGAGTGCCCCTATGACACTTGCCTGGTGTTGCTCTCCTGTTACCCTCAGAGTGGTGAATTGAGGATGAAGGCTTGTCTTGGAGGCAGCAAAGAACAGTGTCTGGGGATATCAGGTAGGAGAAGGCAAAGATCATTGAAGGGTCGGGTCGCAATCAGATCAGGTGGCTACATTGTCAGAGTGATGCACTGATAAATGACAGACATGGGCCGGGCACGGTGGCTCACACCTGTAATCCTAGCACTTTGGGAGGCTGAGGTGGACAGATCACTTGAGGTCAGGAGTTCAAGACCAATCTGGCCAACATGGTGAAAACCCGTTTCTACTAAAAATACAAAAATTAGCTGGGTGTGGTTGCTCACTCTTGTAATCCCAGTTACTTGGGAGGCTGAGGCTAGAGGATCGCTTGAACCCAGGAGGTGGAAGTTGCAGTGAGCCAAGATCATACCACTGCTCTCCAGCCTGGGTGACAGAGCCAGACTGTGTCTCAAAAAAAAAAAAAAAAAAAGACAAACATGATGTGCCTGTGGCATCAAAAACTTCTATGTCATATCTAAATTTTGTATCACTCCTGCTTCCAACTGGGTAGTGTTCTCTTTGGGAGTCTACAGAGGCAGGACAAAGTTCTCTTTCTCATCATAAGAATTGTAGCCAACATTTATTGAGCTTAGGACTCATTAACATGAAAAGACTCAGAGCATGATATTAGTACATTTTATAGACGGGTGTACTGAGCCATAGAAAAGCCAAAAAAATTGTCCAAGTTTCCACAGCAGATAGGCAGTGGTCATGATTGTGAATCAAATGGTTTGGTTATGGAGGCTGCACCCCCTACCACCACACTGGAAAGCCATCTTTGTGCTTCTGTAGACACTAAACTGACACCCCCAGAGCCTGCATGTTCCATGGCCAAATATGAAGCATGGAAAATTATTTGGAGAGGCAAACAAAATTTGGCTGTTCGAAGGAATTGAGATTTTAGTATTGTTCATTTTTTAAATTAACAGTAAAGTGAATTCTGGGTGCTATGGTGTTTTTTGTTGACCATAGGACAATGATATTTGCAAATGGGCTTTATTGATTTAGATTTTGTGATAGAGGATTCAAGTGTGATTTATTGAGGTAAATGTTTTGAACCCAAATGATCGCTCCTTTCTTCTCTCTTCAACTCCTCATGACTCCCAGCCCAATCTTATTCCTCCATAATTATTTATCATCTGGAAGAGTCAGGTGTTTCAAATGAGGCCAGCATGGACTTTTCCCAACAGGGATGTATTTTTTAATATCTAAATGTCAGCCTATGGCCCTTGCTGATAAGGCTCCAGATCAAATAGGGGCAAAGGGAATTGAAAGCCAAATCGCAAAAATAAGTAAAAACTCCAGCTAACAAGAATTTCACAACAGACATAAGCTGATGACTATTTTATTAAAGCAATGTGGAGTATTAATAAATGCTACTGTGTTCTGGAAATGTAGGAAATTGGTTGAAGTCATTTTTCTCTTGTTAGTCTCATGTTAAGCTGTTCATAGCAGGATCTCTTGGGTTATTTTTTCTCAATTAATACAGTTGTCTACTAATTTATTTTCTTTTTAAAAGTCTTGGCCTTAAACTCAATTTTGGTATTTTCAGCTATTGTTTACTACCAAAGGAAGAACTTCAGATTTAGAGAAAAGTCTGTATTTTTATTTTGTGTGGAATTGAGAAAGGAGATGGTAAACTTGACATTGCTTGCAAATGAAATGCACAGCTTGATCATTTTTTTCTTGATATAATTTTTGTTTTGGAAGAACTGTAGTATGTCTTGGTGGTGATAATGAATACCATAACCACATAATCATTCTCTAAATGATTGTAATGGAAAGAAGTTTTATTTAAAATTTCAAGTTACTCAAATGGCACATGTCTCCACATGTGTCTTTTTACTACAGGTAAACGCAGAAGGCATGCGTGATTATGGGTGTGTGAGTGTGTGTAACATGAATGTGTGCCTGCCTCTATGTTATGTTGCACTATTAGTTTGAACCACAAAATAGAAAAGATTGTAAATATCTTCTGAAGTCTGGATACACCTGAACTCTGGATTTATCTGTTCTAAATGAAAACTAGAGGGGAAACCATTTTAGTATGTGAAGTTTGGCCTGAGGAAAAGAATGGCACATCTACAGTTCTTAGAAAATTCTCATACAAGATCAGGATTACTGGCATGCTTGGGGAACAACTTGCTGTGGGTAGTTGAGATTTTCAGTTTCAACCAGCAAATCTGTTTTGTTTCATCTTTTGTTTAAAATATTTGAATTAATAAGAATTATTTTTCAACTTCAAGAAGTAGTACATAGAGCAATGCTGTCTGATAAAACTGAGTGGTGATGGAAATATTCTGTATCTCTGTTGTCCAGTATGGTAGCCATTAGCCTCATGTGACTACTTAGCACTTAAAATGTGTCTACAATGACTAAGGAATTGAATTTTAAGTTTTATTTAATTTTAATTTATTTACATTTAAATAGCCACATAGGACAGGGCTACCATATTTGACAGTGCAAGTATAGAGTATAATTACCAGTTAATGCATGTCTCTGGTTTGAAACATTCCACTGTATTATCACACTGCATATCTGAATTTTGATTTGGAAACTGTGGCTGAATGCTGGGATAGATTCCAGCTCTGCCAACAGGAAAGGAGTGGTGAGGAAAGCTGTTGGACAGCTAGCCAAGGATATTTGCCATGTTTGCCAGAGTATTTTGACTGTACTTCTGTCATAGTATTAACACCATTTGGACTTTTTAATCGTTATTTGTGGGCTTATTTTATCCCTTTGGTAGATTCTAGATTCCTTAAGGATGGGGCCTTACTATTTTCACCAGCACATGGAATAGTGCCTTGCCCTACAGTGTGCTTAATAAATATTGACTCAATTGATTAGAAGTGGTCCATGCCAATTGATTAAGCTTTTCTACCTTTAAAAAATTGAATCTAAATTCTTTAAAATCAAGTTATTTGTTTGAATATTGGCACCCTCCCAGTAAAGTTATGTTTATTCATTCCAGAAAATGATTAAGTGGCCTTAATCATAAAGGTACTGGAATAAAGTTACCATGGGTTTGTGCAATATAAACCCTGCAAAGACTGTTTACAATTCTGTGTGGGTGTAAGAAGAAAAAAGGATTCAAATATAAATATGAGTGGGAAAGAAAACTTGTTTTGAGTCCATTTTATGCATTTGTTAACATTTTGAAGACTATGCAGTACAATTTATCATCTTAAAGTTATGAGGTGAAAGAAATTACTTGTATTTAAAATCACTGCAATTCTCTATTTGAAGCTCCATTAATAACATTTTTTGGGGAAAACAAATTACTTGAATAACTTTAAATTCAGTACATTATTATGCATATCACATAATTTCATTTAAAAATCTTTTTCCATAGAGTGAGATCAAAAGACCAGATTTCGATTGCCAATGTGGTGTGAAGTATAAAGCCAGTGTTCCATGTCCTAATTTGTTTCATAATATAAACATTCTTCAAAAGTTTATATTTTTTAATGTAAAGAATTTTTCATATAAACTTCCCTTCATTTGGTTCAGGTTTTAGTTATTGTACATGTTCATAAATTTTCATTTTATCAACTGTTTTAACTGATGTTTAAACTTCATTTTTTAAAAAAGATTTGAGATAGTATAATTTAAATTTTTTCTAAAAATAAATATATTCCTTATTTGCTTGCCAAATGGTGAATTTGTATGACTAAATGAGCAGTTCCTACCTTATTCAAGAATACTCATTCCTAATATATCGTCTCAAATGATAGGAAAATTTAAGTTTCATTCAACACAAAGACATGAATGATTTTTAATGCATTTTATTGTCTGCTAATGGTACTTTTTTAGTTACAGAATTTGCTAAGTAAAGTGATTATAAGCAAAAATCATTGTGTTCTTGTGTCATTCCTGAAAGCAACTGAAGTATTCATTCCCCTCTCATATTCTGATCTTTTAATCCTGAAAAAAATAGCAAAAGAACAGTTAAAATAATTTACAAATGTTCCTAGTGAGTACCATTTACTATAACATGTCTGGCTTCAGTTTTGTCAAAACAATGTACAACCATTTAAGCTGAACTCTATAATTTCCAAAGTTTCTTTGTTATTTCGTTGTCATTAGATATTAGGTGTCCATGAGGACTGCTTCCACCTTCAGGACACTTAAAGCCTATTATTTTATAATAAAATAACAATTGCTACCTTTTCGGGGAGTACTTCTTGCATGCCAGGCTCCAAGCTTATCATGCTATTTTGTTTTCCATAAAATTAACTCTAAGAAGTTATCAATGTTTATACTCAAATTTTACACAAAAAGAAACTGAGTTTTAAAGAGTTCAAACTGTCTTCCCAAAGTCACCTTTCCATAAATAGCTTTGTCAAGATGTGAGCACATTATAAACTTCATGGTGTTAATTATTAATAAAGAGATAAATAAATGCATTTTCTATGTACAGAGAAAACATGTGCCTTAGACTAAAATAGTCAATGATAGGCGCCAGATTACTTGGGATTCAATCAATTTTCAAAAAATTCTGCCCCATATTTTCCATAAACATGCTCACAATTATGAAGCCATTTATGACATATATTATGATTTTTTAAATTCAGAAACTACGATATTTATAATTGGATAGAGGGTTGAAAATAATCTGATTTTGTCATTTTTCCCCATTTAAAAGAAAATAAAACACCCATACATTTGAAGTGACTTTCACAATACTGCCTTCTCTTTGAGCGCAAAGCCACAACTGGAACCTATGTGTCCTAGCTTCTTATCCTGGTCATTTCCACCTCACTTCTCTCTTCTTCTCAGTGGCAAATCATCAATAACATGTATAAATTGGAATTACAGTTGGATACATATACATGATAGGATCACATAATCTCGTATACATAGAAGTAAGACTTTATGGAGGTAGATTAAGGTTGTTTTGTTGACTATTCCCATTCATTTGTAAGAGCTACCTGTAATGGAAGATTTCATGCTAAATTGCAGTAACTTCTTGCTAAAAGCTTAATCATCTGTAGAATCCCAGTACAGAAAAGGAATCTAACAGTATGTTTAGTTTAGCCTCCTCCAAGTTAGATTGAAAACTACTGGAAATGGGGAATCTTCCTATAGGTTTTTGAAGAGATTTCCTGTCTACCTTTTGTAACCTGTTCAGATATTTGCACTCTCAAAATTACCTGCTCCCTCTTTTCTTAAGCCTTCAGTGCAACTCTAGCCTATTCTTGCTAGTCAAACCTTGAAATATAAGGAAAACTGATATTCCCTTATACTGTTGCCTTTAACATTCATGGGGTTTAGTAATATATATTTCTATTAATGGGTTTTGGTAATATATATTCTGGTAGAAATTCAGTAATAGTAAAATTGAAACCTACCATAAAAACTGTGATCTTAATTACCAAGCCATTTAGATGAATTTGTTTTTAATATAAAGGTATAGCATATTGCTTGGACTAATAGAATTATAGACTTGTAACTACTACAACTCTAGACCCTTGGTTGTCAGAGACCTTAGAACTCTGGGACCTATTTTGCTGCACCATTTTAACAGGATTTGCATTGTAGTGGCTTCAAAATATACTCACCACTTCCTCCCGCTTGGTCTTGTCCGTTGATGGCCAAGCTTCCAGAGTCAGATCAGGAAGCATGGGAGGCAGGGGCTGCATGGGGAACATCGGAGGCAGAGGTGGCTGTGGCGGCAGGGGCTGCATGGGGTGCACAGGTGGCTGGGGCTGCATGGGCTGGTGAGGCTGTGGCTGAACAGGCTGGGGCTGGTAGGGCTGCTGGGCGGGCGGAGGGAGGTTTGGCTGGTGGTGTTGGGTTGGAGTCATGGAGTGTTGGCCAGGAACGGGCATCATTGGTTGCTGGGGGAGCACGGGCTGCTGAGCTGGCACCACTGGGATGTGGTGATGAGGCTGCAGGGTGTGAGTCGGGGGGTGCTGTTGGGACAGCACGGGGATGATTTGGTGGTGCAGCCATCCACCCATGGGCTCGTAACCATAGGAAGGGTACTGGTGAGAAACAGAGAGGCAGGTTTACCATTGGCTCAGGTGACTCCAACCAGAGAAGCAGCAGTGTTTTCTTTGCCATTATGGCTATAGGAGTATTTTATTCATTTTTCCTTTGCAAAAATTTGTAACTGTGTACACAGATATGATTTTTTACAAACTAAATTTCCCATTAATGTCTGTATGTGGAGTAGACATGATATTTCACTTAATATGGGAATTTTAATGCATGCCTAATATTTTCAGGGAATAAAGAACAAAATATCTACATACCGGTGGCCTTATGCTCTGGTACCACTTCAAAGGGGTAAGCACCTTAAGAGAAAAAGATATTAGAACCCATTTGATTTAATTTACTTTCATCCAATATAGAAACTCACTGATGCAGTATGAAATATAGACTCACTAATGCAGTCCTGTCAACATTGATAGCCTGAGAATGTGAGTTCTACAAAAGAAAGAAGAAGGTAAACATTTTTCGGGTGCTTCCTGTGTGTCAGGCACTGTGTTTACATCCATCACACACATTCTTCATCTTTTCTCATATGCTAGGAGGCAAGTATTATTACTCTCACTTTTTAGATAAGATCATGGGGAATTAAAGAGGTTCATTAACTTGACTGAGGTGACAAAAGGAGTAAATCTGTTTAATTCTGTAATTCCTGCTTTTCATTGTAAGAGCAAAACAAACACAAAATTATGACATAATAATATGACATGATGTTAATTTCATTTTTTTCTTTGATGTCACAATGGGAAAAAGAGAGGTGCAAACACTGTCCCTCATCCTGGAAACACAGATTTACTCATCAGATGTGTCAATCTTTTAGGCTTAACAGAAAATCTTGCCTCAAATTCTTATTAACATTTGTCTTCAGCTTTTATAAGTAAATAAACTCACAGATTGTTACCTGAACCTGTGAGAAAAGTAAGAATTTTATTCCTTTCTGAACAGTATATATACTTGGTTAGACTTAGGTTTGAGGATTCTTCATACAGTAATATGACATTTAATTGATACAAAAAAATTAGTAAACTTGCTCATATTATACTTGACAAAGTACTTTTCATATTCATTAAGTATATTATTCTCCAAACAATATTTTGATATATGGTTATTATAATTATTTCCTTTCTCCACATGAGGAAACCAGGGTTCCAGAAAGAGGAAATGATTTGCCCAAAGTCACACAGTTAGTAAGAGGTTGAGGAGAACCTCAAACCCAATGTCCAAAACTCATGCATTCCATTGTTCTGCAGAGTCTCTCCTATACCACTTAGTCACTAATATTTCAGCAGAGCCAAATGAGAGACACACATAGAGTGTGACTATCTTAGAATCAGGAGTTTTTGAGCTGGAAATAGTCTTAAATAACATCTTACCTAATCCTTACATTTTACTAGCTGGGATAGAACCAAGCTGGTCAGAGTTGACTTTTTGCCCTATCATGGAGCCTCCCTGAGTGGTGGTTCATGATGGGTAAGCTTACGGCCATATTTAGGAGGAGAGACTGAGTCAGAGTGGCCAGGCAGGAGGCTGCTGGGACGACACAGGCTTGAGGCCAACCATCAGAGCTTAAACTGGGAAGCTGGTGGTAGGAACTGTAAAATCAGGACCACTTGAGAAACATCTGGGATAAAGAATCAACACACTATTCTTTACAGAGCCCAGGGCATTGTTAACGCAAACAATGGTCAAAATTAGTAAAGAGAAAAATTACCTCATAGCTGAAGTTGATATAACCAGGGTGCCCAGGATGAGGTGGTAGCTTTTATAGGGAGGAGAGGAGGAGAATAGAAAGAGAGAGGAAAGGAGAGAGTGAAGGAAGAGAAGAGAGAGGAAGAGATTAAGTCAGTATGCAATTGTTCACATTAAAGGAGACTGAAGCTACTTTTAAAAAATCTATATAGTACAGAATATACTTGAGGTCTGTTTTTAGTTTGAACAACTGTGCTGTGTAGAAGAGGAGACCTCTTATTTTAAAGAGGTCCAAAACAGCTATATGACTGTTCCTGGGGTTATAGTCTTATGGTTGGAGACCTGGAAGCAGAAACCAGCACACATTTATTCTCCAGTGATCTTTGGACAACATCCCACTCCCACGCCCAGTGTTTTCGATGAATCCTACCCTATCCTGCCCAACAGTTTACTTGCTGATAAAACTCATCCCATATTGGGGAGAGAAGTGTGCTTCTTTTACACAATAAAGAAATATCAACAAGGAGAGAATTGTCTCACAAATGTTCCCTTGTAGATCAGGAGTTGGTCAAGTACTTTACGTATCAAAGGGATTTCTCATAATTGACATGCAAAGTAAACAACACATCCATACAACAAAAGAAGCCACAAAAGAAACCACAAGGTGGGAATTATTGACAAATGCCAGAACAAGATGGGTGGAGCAAAGTGGAAACATTATAAATCGCATGGAAAATGAAAGAGTTCATTTATGATGTTTAAGCCAATCTTTTTTTATTATTCTGCCAATGGTTTTATGGCAGAAAAATTTTAAAGTTAAAAATAAAAGGCCACCTGAATGATGATCTGAATCAGGACTGTCTATCCTCTCAAAAGTGGGGGCCAAGTGTCTGGTGCCTGTATTGTGGAACTCTGGTTGTTCCTGGGGTCCAGGGAGGAGAGACAGTCATGCAGAAAATCTCCCTCAGACATTGGCCTCTTTTAGGATTGGCTCTATTATATTCTTTAAAAATGCTCACATTTCATAGGAAGGTTTATTCACTCTCACCTGGATGTGAATGGTTTTAGTCAGGTTGTATGCCCTCTTGATCAATACCAGCTTAGAGAGTGGGAAAAGGGCTGAATTTGTAAGGCAGGGACCCCTGAAGAAACTAGGAATCGCTACAATTCAGGATTTCAGGAAGTCAGAGCACAGAATCTTGGTTTTCTGGGTGAGAGAGGAAGAGAGGAGGCAGGCGTGCAAGCTTGCTGGCTTCTGGTTGTATCAACTGCTCTTTATTCCACCAAAAAGCAGATGCAGCCTGCTTGGCATGCATGTGATCTAAGTTCTCTGTCCTTATGCACCTGTGTCCAGACAGAGTGGGTCTAATGTCCTGATCTTTAATACATTTGAATATAAAATATATCACTATGTATTGGGTATAGGCAGGATCCCAGGCAACCACAAAAAAAGCCATGTACTTATCAGATGTACCCAAAGAGGTGGGGCCTCTGAGAACAGGAAGATGGCTCAAAAAGTGGATTCCTAGCACAAAAGTCTTACCCCTTGAGGGGTAACAGCAGCAATATATGGAGGGCAGGAAGAGATTTGGAAACTTGAGAGGAATTGGGTTTTAGACAAAACTGGCATCTCTGTAATATTTGTCCAAAGCTGGTTAAGCACTTTCTGTGGAGACCTTTCAAGGGTCCCTTCCAAAAGCTTCCTCCATCTAGATGGGTGGTGATATTTACAAGCTAACAGTTCCAACAGAATCTCCTGGGGTGCTTATAAAAATGCGGAGTCCTGGGCCCCAGCCCAGCTGTACCATATCAGAATTTTTGGTAGAGGCATTTGAGAATCTGTCTTTTTAAAACAAGCTCCTGAAGTGTTTCTTCAACCCGGAGACGTATGAAGACATCTGATCTCATACTGTTTTAAACCCTAATTTCACCAACTGTGGGCAGATTTTTATTTTCAAGCTTGTGAAATTGGACAGACTTATGCAAGGGGTGTTTTACTCACAGGCATGGCAAAAGCTGCTCCCAGGAGGCAGGCAAATAAAATCCAGGTCCCCATTTCTTGATGGTTCTGAAATGTAAATCAACATCCACTTTTCTTATCTCTTCAGAAACATGGATGTAATGAATGCTCCATAAAACACACGTAATCTACATTAGTCTATTGCTAGTAAGAAGGATGGAGCCATTCTTTGTGAATTTACTTCAGTCATATGTGATTTCCAGCTCTCAGCTTGTTTCATTGTTTGTAGAGTCACAATAGTGACAAAGATGCATTTAATTTAGGTTGAGGGCTGAACAAGTTACAGGGACATGAATGATCTATCCTCATATGACTTTGCATGCCATTTTCCTATGCCCATACAGCCCATAGTCATAGAAGCTAAATGATATTTATAATTAATGATTAACAGAATAAAGTTGGCTCTAAAGGTTGGGAAGATCATCAAAGTGCACAGTATTTTATAATTTTAGAACAAGGAGGCACAGAAATGTCTCCTGCACAGTCTACCTGGGTACTGCTACTGTTAAAAGCAAGGACTAATCATTTGAGAAAATATGTTAATTTTCCAAGATAGTAGATTTTAGTTCCAGAAGTTCCTATCTATAGAACTTCAGGCAAGACCCTCCAGTAACATCTCTGAGCTCCAGATTGTGGAGCAAAAGATGTGGCTGAACTAACAGGAGAGGATAGTACTAATTTTATGTGATTTTTCAATGAATTTTGAATACTTTCTGCCTCAGAGGTTTCATTTTCTTTCAATGGAATCTTCGTTTTGTTTGATGTTTCTCTGTAATTATTCTATAAATAAGACCCTTGGGACATTAATCAAAACAGGTCATTCTAAAATGTGCACATTGATTTGTGGCACAAATTATTGACTAACTTGGAAAACTGTCAGAAGAAAGACCTTAAATTTTGTATAGGAAGTGAATATTACATGTAATTATGCTGCCTATGAAAAGTACACTGATTTTCTAACTCCTAAATTTGTTGTTGTTTTTTCTTTGTTTGTCTGGGTTAATGAGAAAAATCACGTCATTGATGGTTCTATTTTATGTAATTAAATAAAAAGCTTTTCAAAGTAGTAGATCACAGCCTGTGAAAGTATTATTTTTACTTTAAGTGATAATTAACTAAAATAAATATTTTACTGTGAAATGTGGCCCAAGAAAGAGCTTTGGAATTAAACAAGCACTTTGTTGCATTATAAAGTAAAAAAAAAAAAAAAAAAAAA
Organism: Papio anubis; assembly: GCF_008728515.1. NCBI lineage: Eukaryota > Metazoa > Chordata > Mammalia > Primates > Cercopithecidae > Papio > Papio anubis. Next base: position 134,489,716 of record NC_044996.1, read on the forward strand.
AATCATTTCGGTAATCAGAGTCTAATTTAATTATGGGCCAACTAAAAAGTAACTATTGATGGCATATAGTATTAGAAATGTAGAATACATTTGTATCTTTTAAAAGAAATTCAGAGAAAGAAATAAGCACAATAAAAAGGATATCAAATTATAAATAAAATCCACATACCTTTGAATGTATTCAGTGCAAGTTTCTGTTTGAAACTCAGGGATGCTTGATCCTTTAGATTTCTTCCAACTACGAGCTCAATTTATATCATTCATGGCATCTATAACAACCAATCCGGTTTCTAAAGGAAAAATGTGTTGAGTATAACTAAAAATCCCTGTATCATGATTTTTTAGAAGCTATGATCAGACATAAGGCTGTATGTTGTGATTAGTGCATATGGAATCTTTCATTACGGGCAATAATAGGTTTAACAGGCAAAGAGTTTCATCAGGCTATTTTGAAGTCAGCAAATTAGTTGACTGCACATGTTGATATATTCAGATTTATTTTTAAGAAGCTCCTCTGCCGTCGTCTTTTCCTCGGTTCTAGCAAACAACATTGTTCTTTACAAAAATCAAGCTAGGTGGTTGAGATTCTCTAGTGTAATCTGGATATCCTCCAGGATTTTTGCAGCCCTTTCAGATCAGGATAAATTGATTCAAATTCCCATTTGGGTAAAAACCCAAAGCTCTCTCTAGTATCTCTCTGAGGAATTACAATTTTGGGATCACCACTGCTCTACTTTCTGCTTCCATTGAAGGTATTTTTCTCTGTTCCCTGTGGCTGCTCCTTTATCACCACTCTGGTGTCCACCAAAACAGGGGACAAAGCCCCTTCTCGTCCCCATCCTGAAACCGATCTACCATAAAAACAATCAGGAACTTAAGGTTCTTGCAGTAGCAAAACTTTTACTGATGATCTATACTACAAGGCAAGGAGTGCACACCAGACAGCACATTTAAAAATAAATTTTGTTTTTTACAAACAAACTCATGTCACAGGGGATGTTGTCCTTTCCCTCCCATCTCACAGAGCAACTTGGCCTCTCAGTATGGCCTCCCTTCTTTGCCCACATTCTTCTGGCCCAATCCCACTTTCTCATACAGGCAAACCCAAATTCCTCTCTATTTTCCAGAGCCTCTTAACTGTCTGGCTAGCTACTTTGTTTCCATGTTCTCAGCAGCCTCTCCTTTCCCTAAGCAATAACCAAAGCTATTCACTTTCTAAAAGAAACTCTGATCATATACCTATTAAATTCATGTGTGGTTTACCCCTCTACCTTGGTATAACACATGGGGTTTTTTCTTTTATTCTGGAATTTGATTAGATTGATCTAATTGAGCAAATTTGTAATTAGTGACAGGAGCTAACTGACGAGTCGTCCATCAATATTAGATCAACAAAGGAGGTACTGAATATCTACCCAGATACAGTTGATGCTATACCTGGATCTCTTTGAATACTCAAGTAATATTTATAAAGTTTGTACATATACATATATGTTTATATGTATATATACAAATTACTTAGCCTGTCTGAGCCTCAATTTCCTGATATGTAGAATGGGAATAATAACAGAACCTAGCTCAGGGAATTAGTGTGAAAAGTAGATGACCGACATCTCTGGGGAAATGGAAGACTATTTATTACTCTCCCCAACCCTGTCAGCTGGCATACAGTAAATGTTAAAAGAATGCTAATAAACAAGATTCCAAGATGATCTTTGGGGATAAATCAGTAGGGATGAACATTGCAAAGAAAGGTAAGACCTTCCAATCAGGGAGAGAGAGATTGCAAAGAAGGAAGTGGAAGATTGTAACAGGTAAAATGTATACATGAAAAGAAACATAGAATATGATTCTAAAAGCCACATGTCCTCAGGATTTGCATTTATTTATGAATATATTTATTGGTGAATTTTTTATCAGAGACAAGAAGGATTCCCTTTGAAAGAAGTCGGAAAATGGACCTTAGGAGGATTGGCAGGGGTGTACAGCAAGGTGGTAAGGGAGAGGATGGAAAATGTGGGTCACATTATGTTCACTTTCAATCTTTTTCCCACATTTTATATAATTACATATACTGGAGTGCCTGAAAGGACTCAGGATATTTTTTTTCTACAAAGTTGTGGGTAATCTCTACTAATGAAGGCAATGATGAATTACTAGTGGCCTTGTAGTTTTAGAAAGATTGATCTTAACACTTTTTCTCACCTTTTAAGAATGAAAGGATGATATATTTGGCCATAATGATCAACAGGATGCTTCCTTAATGTGGCGTTAATTCCTCTGAACCACTGAATAGTGAGTTACCGCTAATTCCCCATGGACAGTTGAACAAGCTTTGATGGCCGATTCCATAGAAATAATTGATTTTCCCCTACTGCATATCCTGAGTCATAGGACAGTAAAATAATGGATCTGTGTTTGAAATCTCTTCCACTAATTTAGGCCCCACTTACACAGCTTAAAAATTGCTGAATGTTTTTGAGGAAAATGAAATTTCAATTGAAATATTTTTCCTATAAGTAATTATTTTATTTATGAATAAATTGACTGCATAAAATAGTTCTTTTGTCATTTTTTGTAGTAGGTATTCTTTTTCTTGACTCGCAACCCAGTACATTTTGCTGTTCTCACAATGCTTATGCTAGCAACTTCCCCGCTTCTAATTTGCTGCTTCTAATTTATAGTATGCTAGAAAGTCATATGCCCAAGCTTGTTAAAGTATGGATGAACTGAAAGTAAAGGAACACTCTAAGTGGGGCTGGCCTGGGAGGGCCTCACCTGTGAGAAAACCAAATGAATTTCGGTTTTGTGACACTTATTTTTGACTGCTGGGAGGGTGTTTGTTTTGGAGTTCCTCTCCACTGGCTTACTGCCTGGGTTTCAACAGCACTTGGGGTATGAGGGTGGTCTTTGGATAAGTCAGGTATTATGAGTTTGAAAAGCCTTTCCTATCATCTATAAGAGTTCAACTCTTGAGTCTTCTTTTAAAGCATCCCCAGGGTTGTCCAATATTCTAGAATAATTTCAACAGTGAGTCTTCTTAAGTAGCTGGAGCCAAAGTTGGCTTTTAAATATTTTCTCTGTAGATGTTTACTTATAAGAAAACATCATTCTCTAGGATATTTGTTTTTTTTTGCTGGGGTAGAGTTGGAGTTGTATGATCTTCAGATCTTAGGCAAAAAAACCACTGATGAATCCCAATATACATTGTAACTTTGACTCCATTGCAACCCTTAGAAATCACGTATTGTGTCTTATACATTCTTGGGTGCTCCTTGGTACCTAGAAAAAGCTCTTATACAAAGTAGGTGCTAGATAAATGTGTTGATTAATTAATGAAAATGTAGAAAAGTGTTCCATGACATTGTAAATATAGAAAATGTGGATTCTGAAAGAAATCCTACAGTGATTTAGATGGACCTTTTTAATAGCTAAGATGGATAATTCAGCATCGCTGTCAACTGCTCCTGTGGATTTTTGTGCAAATGACCTCTGATAAGTACCTGAAAAGGGAGACGCTGTAAAAGTGCTAGGATCTATCATCCTAACATTCTCATTACATTTGGCTCTGACCCTCTTAGTTCAAATTATAATATACTCCAAGCAAATACACTATGATAGATAAATTTGTGGGGTTTTTTTTCTTTTTTCTTTTCTTTTCTTTCTTTTTGTGTCTATCCAAATCCTTCACATCTCAGCTCACTGCAATCTCTGCCTCCCGGGTTCCAGTGATTCTCCTGCCTCAGCCTCCTGAGTAGCTGGCATTACAGGCACATGCCACCATGCCCAGCTACTTTTTATATTTATATTTTTAGTAGAGACAGGGTTTCACCATGTTGGCCAGGATGGTCTCGATCTCCTGACCTCATGATCTGCCTGCCTCGGCCTCCCAAAGTGCTGGGATTACAGGCACGAGCCACTGCGCTTGGCCTATGAAGTAACATTTAAAACAAAATATCTACCAATAGTGGGGCTGGTTCAAATTGATTATGGCACAAATAGCATTCAAGATGAGGATGACACTCTGTATTTGTCAACATAAAAAGATGTTGGTGACACATTGTTAAGTGGAAAAATAGGTTTTTTAAAGTCCCCTTCTCTAATTTTTTTCTCCCTCCCTCCCTGCTCTCCCTTTTCTCCATTTGGGGAGCTATTCATCAAAAGACTAACAGTAGTTATCTAGGGACTCCTTGAAAATCTCTGGGTAGCCAAGGTTTAAATTTATTTCTTTTAAATAATCTGTGAATGCAACAAATGCAGGGGAAATATAAGAAGTTTGGAGTATGATATTTCTCATTCATGTTCAGCAAGAGAGATGAGTAAGTGATAGTGCTACTTGCATAGGCTCTGGGTATATCCAATGTTCATTCTTAGGGGGAAAAAAGGTTGAACGTAAAATCCAAGACAAAAAAAAAAAAAAACAAAAAACATGATTTTTTAAAGTGAGAGAGCCCTTTTAAATCATGAGTAGGAAATATTTTAATAATATAAACATTCACAGTAAGAGTTCATACAACTTGTAATTTGAAAATTCCATAGGTATTTGCTAAATATCAGGTGGAACAATTTTCAACAAGGGAAATTATATGCAGTTGAAAAGTGTGTTGTTTGGATTATAATTAACTGGTAACTGTCAGGAGTGAAAATGGTACATCTGTGTTAAAAGAGGTAGGACAGTAATGTAAAAACAAGCATTTTTATTCCTGTTTATTGGGTAAAATACACCAAAGTAAATTCAACTTTCCTGCTGAGGTTCAGTGGAGACATACACAGATTAGTAGTTTTTAAAAATATTGTTCAATCATAAAATGGAATGAAGCACTGATGCATACAACAACATGGATGAACCTTGAAAACATTACATTCAGTGAAGGAAGCCAGTCATAAAATACCATATACTGTATGATTCTATAGGAAATGCCAAGAATAGGCAAAATCCATAGAAACAGAAAGTAGATTCATGGTTGCCAGGGGTTGAGGGAAGCGGGAAATGGGGAGTTATTGCTAATGAGCACCAGCTTTCTTTTTGTGATGATAGAAATGTTCTGGAGTTAGATAGTGGTGGTGGTTGCACAATCTTGTCAATGTACTAAAAGTCACTCAATTGTACACTTTAAAGTGGTGACTCTTATGGTATGTGAACTATATCTTAATTTTTTAAAAGACACATATTAACAAATATATATGGTATGGTATCAGCCCTCAAAACATTTACAGCCTTTATACATTATGTAAAATATAGATACATAAAAGGCTAAACACAGTGTAATGCTACAGAACAATAGTGTAAGGGTTGCCCCATGATGATAAAGTTGATGATGACAACTATGATGAAGATGAAACTAACCTTTATTGCCAGCCATGGTTCTAAGCATTTTACATGTTTAAATGTTTATTGGTCACCTCCCGCATGCCGGGTATATTCTAGGTTTATGTTTTACATCAGTGATTAAAACACACAAAGACTCCTACTCGCAGTCTCACAGAAAGCAACTATGAACAACGGATATAATAAGTACAGCAGAAGAAGAGAAAGCCTATGGAAAAGGAGTAAGTAGAGCAGCTAAGAAGGATTAGAAGTACTGAGTTGCACATTTCAATAGGGTGGTCAGTTTTAAACAATTTCTTGAAGAAGATGAGGTGTTCACCTGAGCATCTCTGGGATCAGCACAAAGGCACCAGCATGGAAATGGCCCAGTGTGTTAGCTAGCTGGCAGGAACCCAGTACTGTTGGTGTGGTGCAAGGTGGAGGGCATAAGAGGAGCTGAAGGCCAAAAGGTGACATCTTCTCATGCTTCCATGATCTTAGCAATTAAATGTAGAATTCCTTGCCTAAAATAATTCTATTGTTCATTGTGTGCCAGGGGCTTCAGGGTTTGGAGATGTGAAGGATTTGGATAGACACAGAGGCCATTTCCTCATAGGGTTGAGTCATTGGAAGTAAGAGAAATGGGAATGGGCAGAGCATGCTTGGTGTGCAGAAAAAGACCAGCTAGGAGGCAGCAGAGGTTTTAGGTAGAAAAATGGCAATGGCAGATGGCTGTTGGGAACAGAGAGACCCTGAATGTTGGACAGGGAAATCCACTTGTGTCCCCTCTGCAGTGGCAAAGCACTGAGCATTTGTATCCACTGTCCTTGCTTGCTAGGGTTTCTACAAGAAAGTTCATCTGGAAGCTCAGACTTGTGTCAAGAATGAGAAAGTAGAAACACAAAGCAATCAGATGACTTGGCTGTCTTCACATCACATTGAAAGCCAGAGCAGATGCAAGACCCCTGGGCTTTGGCCCTGGCTCAGACACTATTCACCCACTTGCTCACAGATGAATGAGGCATATCTCAGGGCCCCAGATAAAACGATAACATTATGAGAACAACTGGAAATAGATAAGTTCGTAAAAATAAAGACCATAATGTTTTTTCTGTGAAATATAAGGTTGCATTCAAAAACTGTTACCAGAGAATATTCTCCAGAGAAACCTACAGCTATTCAAAACTGCTCTACAATATAAGCTTTTGTTTAGTAAGAAATAAAAGCTAGTTAATGAAAGGTCTATAAAAATGATTTGCTGGGGGCGAGCAAGATGGCCTAATAGAACAGCTCCAGTCTCCAACTCCCAGCCAGCCACACAGAAGACCGGGTGATTTCTGCATTTTCAACTGGAGGTACTGTTCATCTCACTGGGGAGCGCCGGATCTATCGGTGCTTTCGGTCAGCTGCTGCAGCCCCACCAGCGAAAGGAAGCAGGGCCAGGCATCGCCACCTGGGAAGCGCTAAGGGGAAGGGAATCCCTTTTCCTAGCCAGGGAACTGAGACACACAACACCTGGAAAAATCGGGTAACTCCCACCCCAATATTGCACTTTTGCTAAACAGGCACACCAGGAGATCATATCCCACACCTGGCCGGGAGTGGCCCATCGCCCACGGAGCCTCCCTCATTGCCAGTACGCAGTCTGTGATTCACCGGGGAGGGGCGCCCGGCCTACGCTGAGGCTTGGCAGGTAAAACAGCTGCTGGGAAGCTCCAACTGCGGAGTCACGCAGCTCAAGGAAACCTGCCTGGTTCTGTGACTCCACCTCTGGGGAGCTACGGGCACAACACAACAACAACAACAACAACAACAAAGCAGCAGAAAACTCTGCAGACGCAAACGCACTCTGTCTGACAGCTTTGAAGAGAGCAGTGGATCTCCCAACACGGAGGCAAGCTGTGATCTGAGAACGGACAGACTGCCTGCTCAAGGGGCTGGGTCCCTGACCCCGAGTAGCCTAACTGAGACACATCCCCACTAGGGCAGTCTGACACCCCACACCTCACAGGGGTGGAGTATACCCTGAGAGGAAGCTTCCAAAGCAAGAATCAGACAGGTACACTCGCTGTTCAGAAATATTCTCTATCTTCTGCAGCCTCTGCTGATACCCAGGCAAACAGGGTCTGGAGGGACCTCAAGCACCTAACAGCTCCTACAGCTGAGGGTCCTGACTGTTAGAAGAAAACTATCAAACAGGAAGGACATCACACCAAAACCCCATCAGCATACATCACCATCATCAAAGACCAGAGGCAGATAAACCACAAAGATGGGGAAAAAGCAGGGCAGAAAGCTGGAAATTCAAAAATAAGAGCACATCTCCTCGCAAAGCGAGCGGCAGCTCATCGCCAGCAACGGATCAAAGCTGGATCGAAAATGACTTTGACGAAAGATGAGAAGAAGGCTTCAGTCCATCAAATTCTTAGAGCTAAAGGAGGAACTCACGCACTCCAGCCGCGAAAGAAACTAAAAATCTTGAAAAAAGTGGAAGAATTGGACGGGTTAGACTAATTAATGCAGAGAAGGTCATAAACGTAAATGAAAGAGATGAAAACCATGACACGAAATAATGACAAATGCACACAAGCTTCAGTAACCGACTCTCGGACCAACTGGAAGAAAGAGTATCAGCGATTGAGGATCAAATGAATGAAATGAAGCGGTGAAGAGAAACCAAAAGAAAAGAAGAAAAAGAAATGAACAAAGCTCTGCAAGATGTATGGGATTATGTAAAAAGACCAAATTCGCCTGATTGGGGTGCCTGAAAGTGAGGGGGAAAATGGAACCAAGTTGGAAAACACTCTTCAGGATATTATCATCCAGGAGAACTTCCAACTCTAGGGCAGGCCAACATTCAAATCCAGGAAATACAGAGAATCCACAAAGATACCCTATAAAAGAGCAACCCAAGACACATAATTGCCAGATTCACCAAAGTTGAAATGAAGGAAAAATCTTAAGGGCAGCCAGAGAGAAAGGTCGGGTTACCCACAAAGGGAAGCCCATCAGACTCACAGCAGACTGGCAGAAACTCCAAGCCAGAAGAGATATTCAACATTCTTAAAGAAAAGAATTTTAAACCCAGAATTTCCTATCCAGCCAAACTAAGTTTCATAAGTGAAGGAGAAATAAACTTTACAGATAAGCAAATGCTTAGAGATTTTGTCACCACTAGGCCTGCCTTACAAGAGACCCTGAAGGAAGCACTCAACATGGAAAGGAACAACCGTACCAGCCATTGCAAAACATAAAATGTAAAGACCATCGAGGCTAGGAAGAAACTGCATCAACTAACGAGCAAAATAACCAGTTAATATCATACGGCAGGATCAAGTTCACACATAACAATCTTAACTCTTTAAATGTAAATGGACTAAATGCTCCAATGAAAAGCACACAGACTGGCAAACTGGATAAAGAGTCAAGACTCCATCAGTCTGCTGTATCTAGGAGACCCATCTCATTACCTAGAGACATACATAGGCCCGGCAAATAAAGGGATGGAGGAAGATTTTACCAAGCAAATGGAGAACAAAAAAGCAGGGTTGTAATCCTAGTCTCTGATAAAACAGACTTTTAAACCATCAAAGATCAAAAGAGACAAAGAAGGCCATTACATAATGGTCAAGGGATCAATTCAACAGGAAGAGCTAACTATCCTAAATATATATGCACCCAATACAGGAGCAATCTAGATTCATACAAAGCAAGTCCAGGAGACTTACAAAGAGACTTAGACTCCCATACAATAATAATGGGAGACACTCCACTGCCCAACATTAGACAGATCAACGAGACAGAAAAGTTAACAAGGATGTCCAGGAATTGAACTCATCTCGCAGCAAGCAGACCTAATAGACATCTATATAGAACTCTCCACCCCAAATCAACAGAATATACATTCTTCAGCACCACATCGTGACTTTACTCCAAAAATTCCATCTCATATAATTGGAAGTAAAGCACTCCTCAGCAAATGTACAAGAACAGAAATTATAACAAACTGTCTCTCAGACTCACAGTGCAATCAAACTAGAACCTGTGACCAAGAAACCTCAAATCAAACCAAGGCTCAACTACATGGAAACTGGAACAACCTGCTCCTGAATGACTACTACATCATCAATGCAATGAAGGCAGAAATAAAGATGTCTTTGAAACCAATGAGAACAAAGATGATACCTCAGAATCTCTGGGACACATTTTAAAGCAGTGTGCAGAGGGAAATTTATAGCACTAAATGCCCACAAGAGAAAGCAGGAAAGATCGCACTGACACTCTAACATCGCAATTAAAAGAACTAGGAGAAGCAAGAGCAAACACATTCCAAAGCTAGCAGAAGGCAAGAAATAACTAAGATCAGAGCAGAACTGAAGGAGATAGAGACATCAAAACCTCCAAAAATCAATGAATCCAGGAGTTGGTTTTGGAAAGATCAACAAAATTGACAGACCACTAGCAAGACTAATAAAGAAGAAAAGAGAAGAATCAAATCGACGAATTAAAAAATGATAAAGGGATATCACCACCGACCCCACAGAAATACAAACTACCATCAGAGAATAACAAGCAAACACCTCTACGCAACAAACTGAAAAACCTAGAAGAAATGGATAATTTCCTGACACTTTACACTCTTCCAAGACTAAACCAGGAAGAAGTTGAATCCCTGAATAGACCAATAGTAGGCTCTGGAAATTGAGGCAATAATTAATAGCCTACCAACCTCAAAAAAAAAGTCCAATCTACGGATTCACAGCTGAATTCTCTACCAGAGGTATAAGGAGGAGTTGGTACTATCTCTAAACCATTCAATCATTAGAAAAAGATGTAATAACTCATTTTATGAGTGCCACACTCATCCTGATACCAAAAGCCTGGGCAGAGACATTGAACAGAAAAAGAGAATTTTAGACTTCAATATCCCTTTATTTTAAACATCGATGCAAAAATCCTCAATAAAATACTGGCAAACCGATTCAACAACACATCAAAAAGTTATCCACCATGATCAAGTGGGCTTCATCCCTGGGATGCAAGGCTGGTTCAACATTCGCGAATCAATAAACATAATCCAGCATATAAACAGAACCAAAGACAAGAACCACATGATTATCTCTAATAGATGCAGAAAAGGCTTTGGACAAAAATTCAACAGCCCTTCACATGTTCCACCAATAAATTAACGCATTATGGAACGCACTTCAAAATAATAAGAGCTATTTATGACAAACCCATTGTTACCATCATACTGAATGGGCAAAACTGGAAAAATTCCCTTTGAAAACTGGCACAAGACAGGGATGCCCCTCTCACCACTCCATTCAACATAGTGTTGGTGTTCTGGCTAGGGCAATTAGGCAAGAGAAAGAAATCAGGGGTATTCAGTTAGGAAAAGAAGAAGTCAAATTGTCCCTGCTTCGCAGATGCATACTACTGTATATTTAGAAAACCCCCATTGTTCTGTACCAAAATCTCCTTAAGCTGATAAGCAACTTCCAGCAAAGTCTCAGGATACAAAATTAATGTGTGCAAAAATCACAAGCATTCTATAATCAATAACAGACAAACACAGAGCCAAATCATGAATGAACTTCCATTCACAATTGCTTCCAAAGAGAATCAAATACCTAGGAATCCAATCCAAGGGATGTAAAGGACTCTTCAAGGAGAACTACAAACCACTGCTCACTGTGGAAGTAAAAAAGAGGACACAAACAAACAAACATACCATGCTCATGGATAGGAAGAATCAATATCAGAAAAATGGCCATATACTGCCCAAGGTACTTATAGATCCAATGCCATCCCCATCAAGCTACCAATGAGTTTCTTCACAGAATTGGAAAAACTGTTTTAAAGTTCATATGGAACCAAAAAAGAGCCCTCAGATCTCCAAGACAATCCTAAGTCAAAAGAACAAAGCTGGAGGCATCGCCACCTGGACTTCAAACTATACTACAAGGCTACAGTACAAAACAGCATGGTACTGGTACCAAAACAGATATAGACCAATGGAACAGAACAGAGTCCCTCAGAATAATACCACACATCTGCTGCGCCATCTGATCTTGGATGACCTGAGAAAACAAGAAATGGGAAAGGATTCCCCATTAATAAATGGTGCTGGGGAAATTGGCTGTGCCGCTAAGTAGAAAGCTGAAACTGGATCCTTTCCTTACTCCTTATAATGAAAATTCATCCAGACATTTAGACTTAAATGTTAGACCTAATACCATAAAAACTTCTAGAGGAAACCTAGGTAGTACCACTTCAGACATAGGCATGGGCAAAGACTTCATGTCTAAAACACCAAAAGCAACGGCAGCAAAAGCCAAAATTGACAAATGTGGGATCTAATTAAACTAAAGAGCTTCTGCACAGCAAAAGAAACTACCATCAGAGTGAACAGAAACCTACAGAATGGGGAGAACATTTTGCAATCTACTCATCTGACAAAGGGCTAATATCCAGAACCTACAAAGAACTCCAACAAATTTACAAGAAAACAAACAAACCTATCAAAAGTGGCAAAGGATATGAACAGACATTTCAAAAAGATAATACCCATGCGCCAACAGACATATGAAAAAAATGTCATCATCACTGGCCATCAGAGAAATGCAGCAAATCAAAACCATAATGAGATACCATCTCACACCAAGTTAGAATACATCATTCAAAAAGTCAGGAAACAACAAAGCTGGAGAGGATGTGGAGAAATAGGAACACTTTACACTGCTGGTGGATTGTAAACTAGTTCAACCCATTATGGAAAACAGTATGGCGACTCAAGGATCTAAACGATACCATATGACCCAGCTATCCCACACTGGGATATACCCAAAGGATTATAAATTATGCTGCTATAAAGACACATGCACACGTGATAAGCTTATTGCAGCACTATTCACAATAGCAAAGACTTGAATCAACCCAAATGTCCATCAGTGACAGATTGATTAAGAAAATGTGGCACATATACACCATGGAATACCATGTAACATAAAAGGATGAGTTTGGCGCCCTCTTGTAGGGACATGGATGCAGCTGAACCATCATTCTTAGCAAACTATCACAAGAACAGAAAACCAAACACCGCATGTTCTCACTCATAGGTGGAACTGAACAAATCCAGATCACTCTGGACTCAGGAAGGGAACATCACACACCGGGGCCTATCATGGGGAGGTGGAGGGAGGGGAGGGATTGGTGATTGGGAGCATACTCATAATGACGAGTTGATGGTGCAGATTATGCGGTGAGAGAGGAGGTTTAAACTCGACAGTTATACTAATAAAAATTCTACAACTTAAAGTATAATAATAATAAATAAATTAAAAAAAAATAAAAAAAAAAAAAAAAAAAAAAAATGATTTAATAACTTTATTAATACATAAGCACCACATACTATAGTGCCTCTACGCGGTTGAAAGGGTACACTTGGAGCGGGTTTTAGTATATATATTTTTATTATAATTTTAAGTTCTAGGCGTTGCTGTGCACAACGTGCAGGTTTGTTACATGTGTATACTTGAGCCATGTTGGTGTGCTGCACCCATCAACTCGTCAGCACCCATCAACTCGTCCAAGTTTGCCACCATCACCATAGTCTAGTTCTAGAGCATTTTCATCACTTGAAAAGAAATCCCATACCCAGTAACAGTCAATTCCCATTCCCCTCCCCTTAGCCCTAGACAACTACCAATCTATTTCCTGTCTCTATGGATTTGCTTGTTTGGGACATTTCATAGAAATAGAGTCATACAACATATGGTTGGAAAATGGGTCTCTGAGAACCTCTACATAAAGGTTTCTCAGTGTTAGCACTCTTGGCATTTGGGGCCAGATAATTCTTTGCTGCGGGATGTTTAGCAGCATCCCTGGCCTCCACCTTCTAGGTGTTAGCAGCAGCCACCCTCCCTCTTAAGTTGTGACTAACCAAAAGTGTCTCCAGACATCACATATGTTTGGTGGGGAATGAGGGGGCAAATTCGCCCCCAGTTGAAACCCACAGATTGACAGTTACCTAAGAACTGAGCCGGGTGTAGGATTGTATAAAGTGAGGTGGGTGCCTGGACCCAGGGTGCTGTTGTGGAAAGACAACTATTTCAGGGTCTGTGAAGGTTCAAACTTTGTACCCTGAGTTCCAAAACTCTGTGATTCGTTTTAGAAAATAGGAAAGAGATGACTAGGGGCAAGAGGCACAACTGTTATTTAGATGAAGTTATTGTTCAAACAATAGCTGGTGGGAAAAAACACTCATTTTTTCGGTCACTAAAAAAGATAGAGGGTGATGGGTGCACCAAAATCTCACAAATCACCACTAAAGAACTTACTCATGTAACCAAATATCACCTGTTCCCCAAAAACCTATGGAAATAAAAAGAAATTTTAAAAGATAGAAATCATTTTTAAAAATTAAATAGTATATGCCAGTGGTCTTTATCTTCCTTATAAAGGACTGGAATAATGGTGTCAATAATTCAAAAAGTGTCTAAATTTGGATTTGGGCTGTTTTATGTTACAACAGTAAGAATTAATGGTTCTCAAAGAGTCTTACTTAAGTCAGCTTTAACATTACTCTGCAGACTATAAACACCCCTTGAACAGCAAAAGGAAGCATGAAATTTGATTTATACCGTAGGTAACAAAAACAAGTGGGCAATCACAGTATGATCATACCCTACTAATCTTAGTCTCAGGAATGGAGGAAAAAGAGGCAGCAATTTCAGAACGTATAAGTGTGACCTCTTTTCTTTTCAGAATTGTGTAAGTAAAGGAAGCTCTCATCCTCCCTGGTAAATCCATTTGTAAATAAATGGGCTAAAGAAATCATGACTATGATCCTTTCTAGTTCTTAGGATCTGTCCTGCTCAGAGTGGGAATCACAAAGTGATTGCGGTAGTAACTGGTATCTTTGTTTTTCTCAGTTTAAAGGAAGCGTTCTCTCAAACTACCTTAGACTGTGCAGCCTTGACCCTCTAGGACTTGATGCCCTGTGTATGGCATTGCTATGAGATGCAAATTAGTAAAGCCAGATTGTGTTTACAAGTAGGTTGCCATTATATAGTGGCTTCTCTCTAAGTACAAAATGTATATTTCCTTTTTATTTATCGTGGACTGTACCAATTACAGAATGTAGCTCTTGTTTTTATCAGGGATATTACTGAGGCCCTTAAACTCAAGCTGACTTACATTTATTTTAAAATACATGTTTCAAAGATGTTTTCAAAATTTAAATGTGCATATTTTTAAGATTCTCCCCTTTACCTGTTCTCCCACCCTGGTATTTAGGATGGGGAATAGACAGAACATCTGAGGGAGTTTGGGTCTCACAGATCGGCTGTAAAATTGAGCAAGAGCAAAATGTTTGGAAAAAAAACAATCTGTGTCGTTGTTCATCTGGAAAGATATGTTCCCCACTCAGTAGCTTACAGAAGGCCCAACATGATATGGATCAGCTTGAATTCATTATCTGACCAAACAGCAACTCAGGAATCTTATGTCCTGTCCAAGGTGTGCTGTGGAACTCAATGATCTCTTTCCAGATCTATTATATCTTCGTAAAAACATTCATGAGGATCAGATAAACTAGTGGGCCTCAACCAGGAATGATTGTGCCCTTCAGGGTACGTTTTATAATATTTGGAAGCATTTTTGGTTGTCACAATTGGAGGATACGGATGTTCCTGGCATCTAGTGGGTAGAGGACAGAGATGCTGTTAAGTATTCTACAATGCACAGGAAAGCCCCCCAAATAAAGAATTATCCAACCCCAAATGTCAGTAGCATTGAAGTTGGGAAATCTTGCTCAAGCAAATTTCCAGTGCCTCAGGTTGTCTTATAAGATGTGGAGCATGTCAATACCCACAGTTGCCAGTTGTGCCATATGGAATGCTGCAAGGAGAAAATACGGATACACGTGAAAATGTGTTTTTGGGTTTTGGGGAAATACATCTATGGATCTGATGCTTTGGTGTTCCAAAGATGTGGCTATTTTTGCCCACAAGGGTTGCCCGAAACCCCAGGGCTATGTGGTGCCTTTTTCACAGAGCAAGTATATAAAGTACAGACTGTTAAACAGATCACTCACTTGCTATAAAATGTCAGTTAATAATGAGGTCCATCATGGATTTTAGTTGAATAATAAGTGCCACTTCTTTCCTCTTACATGTTTATTAGTGTCATCTAATGCAGTGGCTCTCAAAATGTGGTGAGTGGACCAGCAGCATTGGTATCACCTGGGAACTTATTAGAAATGCACGTTGTGAGCCCCCTCCCACACCTACTGAATCCAAAACTCTTGGGGTAGGGCCCAGCAGTCTGTGTTATTTTAACAAGCTTCCCCATGATTCTGATGAACTTTAATGCTTAAATCGGAGAACCTTTGGGGACCACCAGCACCTGGGAGCTTGCTAGAAATCACATGACTAGGCCAGGACCTTGTTGAAAGGCAGATTCTCATTTAATAGGCCTGAGAAAGGGATCAAGATTTGGGACTACAGATATGATAGCTTGGGTAAAAGCTACAAAATTTCTCCTTGTTGAGCCTTCTATTTCCCTCTTCAAAAATTGGGAAGACATTGTGTTGGTTTCCTGTTGCTTCTATAATAAATAACCACAAACTTAGTAGCTTAAAACAACACAAATTTATTATCTTACAGTTCCAGAGGTCAGAAGTCTGAAATGGGTCTCACTGGGCTCAAATCATGGTACCTGGTGACTGTAGGGGAGAATCATTTTTCTTGACTTTTCCATTTTCTAGAAGCCACTCACATTCCTTGGCTCATGGTTCCTTCCTCCATCTTCAAAGTCAGAAATGGCCTGGTGAGTCTTTCTCACATCACATCACTCTGACACTGACCCTTCTGCCTCCCTGTTCCACATTTAAGTTGCTCCTATGATTATATTAGTCCCATATACATAATTCAGGACAGTCTCTTTATTTTAACAGCATATGATTAGCAACATTAATCCCATCTGCAACTTTAATTCCTCTTTGCCAGGTAGCATAACATATTCACATATTCTTGAGATTTGGATGTGGACATATTTTTGGGGGCATTATTCTGCCTCCTACACAAATAATTTTACTTTTATTCTCCAGCAAAATTTGTGTCATAGAGAAAAATCTTGGAAGGAATACAGTCAGGACCAATCTCCTACCAATTCAGAAATCTTCCTGCAAAATCCTCCAAACATGGCTATCTGATACTAGCTTCTCAGCTAGACTGTGAGCTGTATGCTAAAGAAGACCCTATCTTATAGTTATTCTCCATCTCCTCAGTGCCTAGAAGAGAATTTAGCTCATAATAGATACTTAGAAAACATTATTTGTTTGGTACACTGCTTTCAGGCATATAGAGCATAATATGACTATATAGACTGTGGAATCTTGACTTTGTGAAACTGAGGGATTGATGCTGAATCTCTGTCAAGCCTTGTTAGCCTCCTATGTAAAATGGGGATATTACATTCTGTATAGGATTGTCATTGAAATCAAATGAAATGTTGTAAATAGAGAACATGGAGATAATAGATATAATTTACATGAAACATCTGAAACCATAACACAGTAGAATACTATCTTGTGATCATTTACTAATAAAACTGCACAAGATAAGGAGAGGTGGTATTGAGTCTCTTTACAAAATGCTTCTTGAAGTGTCACCTCTGGCTTCATTTATAATATAAATTTAGAAGTAGTGTTTCTCAACATAGACTATGTTTTTGAACCATTCATGTAGCTTTTAAATAATATTTTTGCCTGGGTTCCATTCTACCTAGTTTCTGATTTACTTGGTCTAAGCAATGGCTCCAACTCTTACTATGTTTTTGAATCACCTGAGGGAGCTTTTATAAATATTGATGGCCAGTTGCCACCTCCAGAAATTCTGTTTCGATCAAATATAACATGTAGCCATGGTTGAGATCCATTGAACACAACTTATTCTACCTTATGAATTGTTACATCTGTCAGACCTTTATTGTATATGAGAAGTTGTAGTTTTATCAACTTTGCCTGAATCAGTGGATTTTTTTCTAATTTCCATTCAGTGTCATGGGTGGAATTAAGAACACTCAACACAATGACATTTGCAATTATATAGGTGGTATCACATCCCCAGAGTTTTGGCAGGATGGCAGAACCACAGTGAGCACTCAGAAAATGTTTGCTAATGATGGGCCAAAGAAAGTGTCTTTTATGGTTTCTTGATTTATTTAGGAGTATTGCATTGCAATTGAATCTCTCACAGAGTCCACTTGAGGCTGCTAACATGTTGATTTAATGAATGGGTGCATTTCATGAACCACCCATCTGAGTGGATTACTTTGGATGTAGCTGTTTTGATTTCTCCTTCCTCTGAGTATATGGTTTTGTTAATTTAATCAAACAAATTCAGTTGTTTTACCATTTTGTAGACACATTCTTTGTGTGGCCAAGAATCTTGTTTGTGGTGGCCACACCACAACTAGATTTGAATGTAGAGCAACCCAGCAAAGAAGTGCTAATTTGAAACCATTGTTAAGATTGCCAGCAACAAACCAAAGTGACCTCCATCAATGGGTTCAGATAGCAACCCTGAAGGCAAGACACTGCGTTTATTCCATTATTCTTTCCTTCATCTATCAAAAACCCTAATCTTCATGGATGATGAAATGACAACAATCTCAAACTTAAGATATATTTTGTTCATCTTAATTTTCTAAATGTCCTTTTTTCCCTCAGTACAAACATAATACGTATTTGTAAATAAATTCCAACACTATAAAAATTCATTAGGCAGTGTCAAAGTCCTACAAATCCCATCCTCAAGTGATAGCCACTAATAGCCATTTGAGAATATAACCTCGGATCTCCCTGTTAAATTATAATAAAGATTTATGTCCGTAATTTATGTTCTGCAACTTCTTTGTTTAACTTTACATATAGTGGATATTTTTCCAAATTTATTCAGAGAGAGCTACTCCACGTTTTTTTCATGACTGCCCAGAATTCCATTGAATAGGTATCCCATAGTTTAGCCAGTTGCCCGCTGATGGACACTTAGGTTTTTTATGTTTGTTTAAGTATATATGTATATAACTAATATAAAATTAATTATATATAAGTATTTATATATTTTTGGTAGATTATAATACACATGTAGAGAAGTGCACATAAGTTTACAACTTAATGAATTTCTGCAAAGTGAACACACCTGTGCCAGATGAAGAACCATCCCTGTCCACCACCTCAGAGGGATCCTCTGGACTCCCTTCCAGTCACTTCTCCCCAGAGGTAACCCCTATTCTGTATTTTTGTAGCACATACTGGTTTTATCTAGTTTTATAGATTACATTAGTGGTATCCTACAGCGTGTTAGTTTTTGTGTCAGACTTCTTTCGCTCAACATGATGTCTCTGGGATTCATCTGTATTGTTGTAGGTGTTTGGAGTTTGTT
This sequence comes from Papio anubis, assembly GCF_008728515.1. Lineage (NCBI taxonomy): Eukaryota > Metazoa > Chordata > Mammalia > Primates > Cercopithecidae > Papio > Papio anubis. The sequence goes on from NC_044996.1 coordinate 134,508,475, forward strand.
TTATCATTCCCGTTACTGCATAGTTTTCCATTATGTGATATACCACAATTTATTCAGTCCACTTTCATGAACATTTGGATAATTTACAGTTTGGGGCTGTTTTGAATAATGCTGCTATGAACATTCCAACACACATATTTTGGTGAACATATGCTCACATTTCCATTATTTTTATTGGTGACTGGGTTTTTTTTGCTATCAGAAATTATGCTGAAGTGAATGTCTTTGCGAATGTATCTTGCACATTTTGCAAGTATTTCTATAAAGTAGATATTAGAATTGCTGGGTCAAATGGTATTCACAATTACATTTTGAGTATGTATGGCAGAACTGCTATGAAAAAAAAAATTGACTCTTTTTTTTTTTTTTTTTTTTTTTTTTTGAGACAGGGTCTTGCTCTGTCACCCAGACTGGAGTGCAGTGGTACAATCATGTCTGACTGCAGCCTCGAAATCCTGGGTTCAAGCGATCCTCCCGTCTCAGCTCCCAAAGTGCTGGGATTCCAGATGTGAGCCACCATGCCTGGCCTAAATATTTTGACTTTTAGGCTAGGTCTGGACCTCAAGTAACCTATTGTGGATACATCCCTTTGCTAGTACCATTATCTGTGACACAGACGCTGTTATTGTGTCTTCTTGACTACAAGGCAAGACTAACAAAAACCAGAATCTTCTGGCTCTTTTCAGTCACGCTCTGGTGAGCTAGTGCCTCTTTCATGTATCCACTGAGGGACAAAAAGATAAAATGACCTAGTGTCCCAGGATGCCAGCTTAAACTTTTGAGTAAATTGATGCTATGATAATATACAGCAAATGGACTCTGTGGCTCTAAGTACCATCCACTCCAGATTGAGATAACCTCCTTTCCCAGGTAGAGAAAGAAGATTCTAACCTGGAGGTGAGAGTCACTTGCATGTCTTACCAAAAAATGTCCTATTCAGAATGCCCTGACATTAGGAGACATTAGATTAGAGCAGTGTTTCCTAACCTTGGAACTATTGACATTTAGGGTGGGATCATTCTTTGCTGTGGGGGCCGTTCTGTGCACTGTAGGATGTTGAGAAGCATCCCTGGACTCCACCCATCACAACCAGCACTTTCCTCCTCAGTTGTGACAACCAAAAATGTCTCCAGGCAATGCCAAATGTCCCTTGAGGGGCAGAATCACCCCAGTAGAGGACTATTGAACTAGTGCTTATAGAAGACCCCAGCTCTAAATCATATTATGTTCAGATGCTGGCTCAGCCACTTTTTATGTGACCTAGGACAAAGTACCTAAGTTCTCTGCCTCATTTGGCTCATCTGTAAAATACAGATATTAATAGTAATATTTACCTGAATTGGTTGTTGTTGAGATTAAATGAGATTCTTAATGTGATGCACTTGGCATAGTCTTTAGCAAAAAATAAGTGTTCAAAGTTGTTAGGTTTATTAGTCATAATCTTTATTATTATTATAAAAAATTGAGGAGTGGAAAAAAGGGTTCTGTTGTGTATCCTGGAAAAAGGATGAGGATAATGCATATCTGAAAAACATCAAAGGACAAGGGGCTCATAGCTCTTGGAACAGGCAGTGGGAAATGGAAATGTGGAGAAAACATTAAGTGCTATGAAGGAAGAAAATGGCATTTAGTTGTCTCTTTCTGTTCCTTCTCAAATTAACATTTGGAAACTAGAATTTGTGGAAAATAGACTTTGGCAGCACAATTAGGCATTTTTAGAAACAGGATAAATCACTGTGGGGAAATATTTTATTGTATTACTCTTGTTAATATGAAGTTAGTAAACTTTCAATAGTGTATTGAATGCTTGTATTTTAAATAATAAAATATATTCAATGCTAAAGCAGCTGTATTATTTTTGATATTATTGAGTAGAAAAATTTGTCTGTTAGGAGCTTTGTTGGGTTGATTTTTACCTGATACCCTCTTCTCCCACCAAAGATCTAACTTTCATAAATTCTGGCAATAGAAAAACAAGTCATCATATTAAGCTAGGTCTGGACCTTAAGAAACACACTGTGGCTGCATCCCTTTGTTATTGCCATTATCTGTGATGCAGATAAAGCAAGACAGAGTGGCATCCTGGATGGGACTCCAGATGGAGAGTATGAGGCCAGGGTTATGTCTTTGTGTTGCCAAGCTGCACCTTGGCTTGGCACTTCTTCCCATTGTGCCTCAGGTTCTAAGCAGATGGAATTAGAACCATCTGCTTAGATGTCCCAACTATATTCTGGGAAATTCGAGCGATATGGAGAGATGTTCTGAAAATTTAAAAAATAAAAAATAAAAGGAGGTGAGATTATAGCAAGTGTATTTAGGAGGTACTCTGAGTTATAATTTCCCCTCTGCAGGACTTCTCTATTATTCTTAGTTATTGTTTATTGTGACTACTTAAGGTGACGCTACCATGCACAACTTTTTCAAATATATTTGATTATGGAACAGCCTGGCAAATCCTGCATTAAATAATTTATGTGTCCCTTGCAGGCATAAAAATATTCTGATTTCTTTTGAATTAGTCTGTTATCATGGCTGTGACAAATTACCATAAATTTAGTGCCGTAAAACAGTACACATTTATTATCTTAAAGTGCTGTAGGTTAGAAATCTGACACAGGTTGCACTGGACGAAAATCAAGGTGTTGACAGAGCTGCATTTCTTCTGGAGACTCTAAAACTACCCACACTCCTTAGCTCATGCTCCCCTTCCTCCAGCTTCAAGGCCAGCAATGTTACATCTCTTAGCTCATTCCTCTATAGTCACATCTCCCTCAAATTCTGAATTCTGCTGAAAAGGGTTGTCCTAATTTAAGGGCCTGTGTGGTTACATTGGGCTCACCTGGGTAATCTAGACTTCTGTCCCCCTCTCAAGGTTATTAACTTAATCACATGGGCAAAGTCCCTTTTGCCATGTAAGGTAACACATTCCCAGGTTCCAGAAATCAGGGTGTGGAAACCTGAGGGGTGAGGGACATTATTCTGCACTACCTATCCTAGTAGCTTCTTCCATTTCTCAACCCTGGAAGGTGTGGGGTCGTGTTCTGTAGAGCCAGGAAGAAGTTCAGCATTTGTTCATCTGCTTTTGACCCTAGCAACTCATGAAATGTGCAATGACTATCCTGTAAGAGGTATTAAGTTCTTCTGGCTTTTCCTCACCCAGTAAGCAATAAAATCAGAGAGGACAAGAGTAATTAAAGCAAGCCTATTGAATTATTTTGTGTAGCATTTTCTTTTTAGCTTCTCTTCTGATATAGGCAAGAATATCTCCCTGAAAGGAACTAGAGTCTGAGCTGTACTTTAACATGTAAAATTGTCATGCTGGATATCAACAATTAGTCTTTAGAGTTAAAATATAAACATAAATGATTAAATTGGTTAAGCTACTCTTTGTGGTATAGCCATTACAGGGCTCATTTAAAAAAAAAAAAAAGAACACTAGAAACCTCTAAATTTTTCAAGCCACTCATATTCATCAGACTGTAAAAAGCGAAAGAAACTGAAGGATTATGTTCCTTATCACAGCTTGGCAAAAGCTCTGATGGCTGATCTCTATGAAGTGGAAACATTGCATGAGTTTTCTTGTAATTGTTGATATCTCATGTGAATGGAATGAAGTGGAAAACAGGTTTTGCACTAAAATAAATGTTTGAATCTTGCTATTTGTCTACGTTTTCTGTTTTTGTTTTTGGCTACATAGTTACCATATGATCCAGCAATTCTACTTCTAGGTATATACCCAAGATCAGTGAAAACCTATGTTCACACAAAGTGTGTACGAATATTCACAGCAGCTTTATTCATAGCAGTCAAAATGTGGAAACAACCCAAATGCCCATCAACTGAAGAATGGACGTGAAAAATTTAGTATATCTATACAGTGAATATTATCGTGCCATAAAAATGAAGTAATGACACATGCTACAACATGGATGAACTCCAAAAACATGCTAAGTGAAAGAAACCAGACACAAAAAGCCCACATATTATATGATTCTACTTTTATATTAAATATCAAAAACATGTAAAACCATAGAGACAGAAAGTAGATTAGTGGTTCCCAGGGGCTGGGGTGAGAGGGGAATGGGGAGTGACTGGGTATGGGCTTTCCTTTTGGGGTGATAAAAATATTTTGGAATCAGTGATGATGGTTATACATATCTACGAATATACTAAATAGAAACACAGAATTGCACACTTTAAAATGGTAACTTTTATGGTATGTGACTTTTATGTCCAAGCTCTTCTATTATTTTACCATAATTTATTTTTGGAGACATAAGTTTCAATATGTTTCATTGCTCAGAGGAAGCATGATTTTCTATACATCAGAGCAAAAGTATTTACCCAGGTCTGTGAAACACTGTGTAATTTATCATTTTTAAAGCCGTATATTGAGGAGAAAACATTTTTGAAAAATAAATCTGAAAAGTGGCAACTAGAAAATCAGATGTGAACCAGTAAGTGCAGATGGCTTGTTTTCACCTCATGCCTGCATTTGGTGTCATTCTTCATGTTGGTTTCTCCCTTTTCAATTTTCCCTTTTACATGTTTGTCTCTTAATACTAAAAATCAGGAGGCAAGATTTTTTTTTTTTTTTTGCATTTTTACTGGAAGTGATTTTAGCTACTTTAAAATAAATGTCCTAAATATAAATATTCCCTGCTGGTCTTGTTTCCATGCTAATAGACAGAAATGATTTTCTGTATAGACAGAATTGCTACTCTCCCTCAAATTTTCTTTCAACCAGCAAATATACAAAAGCACAAAAGGTTAGTGCTGTTTCTATTCTTCCAGAACGTACAGTCTAGCCAGGGAGAAAAGGCACAAATATAGATAATCAAATAGCTTTCCAATGTTTAAATAAGAGTCAAGAAAATAGCTGAGATGGGGCAGGGTAGCAGGGAGATGAGTGTGATGATTACGTAGGAGGGATGTATCTGCGACGTTAGAGTTTTCTGGAAAAATAGCTAACATTTAAACATTCCCACCCCTCCTCTTTCCTCCCTCAATGAGACATCACAAGTGATTGTCTAGACATCTCAAGTGTCTAGGTCATTTGGAAACTTGAAGGAAGCAGATTTGCCTTGTTTTACAAACACAAGGTGAATTTCCTTAGGTCATGTTTCAGTGTTCCTTATAGGTCCATAGTAAACTTGTTTGTGTTTTAGATGGTATGCTTTTCTTGTTAATGTGATGGTTCATTTGTAATGTCCCTGTAGGGGGACAACAGGGCTTCTCAGAGGAGGTGATGCTCAGTAAGCATTACAGGGTGAGTAGGAAGGCATGGAGAAAGCATTTGGGCTGAGAGCACCCCTCACCCTCACCATGAAGTCCTTTGGGCTCTTCCATGTGGCTGAAATTAAGAGATGTGAAGTAAGTGAGGCTTGGTGAAGCCCAAGAGCTAAGCAGTGACCAGATCTTGAGCGATCTTGTGTTTTCACCTCAGAGTTGAGAATTTCATCTGGAAAGCTAGGAGCCTCGGTGATGGTTTTCAGAAGGGAAGGGACAAGATGAGTTTTGCTTTGTAGGAAGAAAGAGCCTACAAGAGTGTGGAAGTGCTGGTGGACATTCCTCAGAGAGGAAGTGTTAAAGGAAAGGACAGTTTTTAATGAGGTGGGATCCACAGAAACTGGTGACTTTCTGAGTGTCAGTAGGAGAGACATAGGAAGTAATGTTAAAAATGATTTTGCTTCAGTTTTCCTGGGTCATTGCAGGGAACCCATACTGATGTATTTGAACCACAGAATCATTGCCCCTAATTTTATTGTGTCTATTTTCATATAATTGGTTTACTTAAAGCAAGATGCATTTGCATATATACCCTTTACCCACTGTGTATTATCACATACCTATTATAAATATTTGTCTATATAAGATGTAAATATGTTACATATATAATTCATCATATAATAAATATATAATAGTCAAGAGATACATATATTACTTTAAATACATTAAATATAATAGATGTAGAGATAGTTAAATCTATTTAATATGGAGATAAATGTATAATGTTTGTAGATTTTAATTACAAGTTTCTCAGGCTGGCCATAGTGGATTTGATAGGCATCACTCTAGTGTGAATATCTTTTCTTTCAAGAATACTTGGAAGAAATGCTGATACCTAAGAAGTAGCTCATACCAAATACTAAAATCCATGGTATTGATTTCACTTTTTTTCCCTGAGCTTTTTCTCATTATGTGCATAAAAGAAAATAAGATATTGAGTGATCTCTGTGGACCCATCTGCTCATACATACAGAGATGTCACAATGATAGTTTTAAAAACATGTGGTTCCTGGACACAGGAAGGGGAGCAACACACACTGGGGCCTATCAGGTGGTGGGGTTGAGGGAGGGAGAGCATCAGGATAAATAGCTAATACATGCTGGACTTAATACCTAGGTGATGGGTTGATAGGTGCAGCAAACCACCATGGCACATGTTTACCTATGTAACAAACCTGCATATCCTGCATATGTACCCTGGAACTTAAAATTAAAATTAATTTAAAAAAGAAACAGAAAAAAACATGTAGTTCCTTTGCTGTTTGAAATAGTGAAATGCTCCACCATGAACTGTGAACATTGTTGTCCCCTATGTCATATGTCTGGTGATTTGTTTTCAGTGGGTCCAGATCTGGGGTCAGCAAACTTTTTCTGTAAAGAATTAGATAGGAAACATTTTAGGTGTTGTGGATCATACTGTCTCTGTTGCAACTACTCAACTTTGCTGTTGTATCGGAAAAGCAGCCACAGACAATAGGTAAATGAGTGGGTGTGGTTGTTTTCCAATGAAATTTGATTACAACAATAGGCCTCAGGCTGTCCTTTGCTGACCCTGCTTTAAGTCAACAGTTGCCACCTCAAGATCAAGGCATGCATGCCTCAGTCAATGTGTTAGAAGTAATTTATTACCTATAATAATTAAGTTACAAACTTTAGAATCTTTCTAAGAAAACTATATGAGAGAGAAGTAGAGGTGAGCCTAGAACCACCTCATACAGTTATTTTGATGAATTTTCTTGAGTAGGAGAGCAAGGTGCAGAAAAGTAGCATAGGATAGTGGTTAAGACCACAAACTCAGGGACTAAGGTCCCTGAGTTTGAATTTCAGCCATGCCACTTTTAATATGTTTCCTTGGACAAGTTACTTGACTGCCCTGTGCTTTGATTTCTTCATCTATAAAATGGGCATATTAATAAACCTCACATTTTCAGATTGTTTAATGATTAAAACCATGAGTACACAATAAGGGACTGGAATAATAATGGGTACACATTATATGCACAAGAGATGTTAGTCATTCCCCACATATCTAAATCTTTTGGATTTAGATCCAGGACATAGCTCTCAGCTTATTTTATCTATGCTGTGAGTCACTGATGAATAATCCTTACTGTGCACCACTAATTAATAGTTGTGGTGACTACAAATTTTTATGTTGCTAATGGGTTGTAATTTTGTAGTTTCTTACATTAAAAAAAAATCTACCCATAAATGGATACTTAACAAGAAAGAAGCAGCAAAACTCAGTGTAGAAAATGTGAACATGCACGAACCAGTAATGCCCATGAGTGAAAATGACATGGGAACATGTTGTTAGGGTACAACAGTTAAAATTACCAAAAGGCCAACAAAGCGATTATGTACTTGAACATTGGACATCATGTTCTTTATGTTCATATCACTGAATTCTGGAATTCTGAGCCTGCCTTTTTTTTTTTTAACAAATGAAATAAAATGTAGCTATGTTTATAGCATGCCTTTTCTTGTCCATCCTATTATTATTAACTGGTGGCATGGAAGTAAAGAAAAATGAAGACTCATTAAAATAAAAATGTTCAATATTTTTAAAAAATCAGATTACCATGTAATTGATTTTTTCGTAACTGTTTTCAAAATGGTCTTTATATTGCTATATTAATTTATCAAATACTTGGAATGTGCTTTTAGGGATTTCATGACTTTCTCCTTCAAAAGTTGGCCCTGCTATTTGCTTTATTTACCAAAAACATGGTGAGGTGTGGGGAGGGGTGTAGGGGGAAAGCAGTCAAAACCTGGGTCTAGGAGTGCATGTGACACGTTCATTTATCTTAAGTGTTAGATGCATAGCTGTCTCCTCCCTACAGGACTATTTTATCTCACTTTACAGAGCAGGTAATTGAGGCTTGAAAGGGTTGGATACTCACATGGCTAGTTATATGCTGAACTTGAATTCAAACACAGGCAGCCTGAAGGAGAGTCCTCCCTGTAACCACTGTGCTATAACACTGCATCCCATTTGAACGAAACAGTGGCAAAATGAACAGCTAAGATGAAAGCTGCTTAACTGTGCTACTGTTTAAAATATTCCCCATCACATCTATGGCAGAGCTTGTGGAAAGTGACATCTGAATCAAGCCTGTGCACGTCAAAAACAATTTTAAATTATGGATGTATGTGCTTGGAGACTTACTTTCTTAATTGGTAGCATTGTTAAGTTTTCTTTCCACTGCTAGTGGAAGAGAAAGGAAAAAAGAGAATCTGAGCTTTGAGATGAGGGCACATTATGCTCTTGGTGTGGGAGAAATCTGGCAGAATCAGTCAATAAAGGAACATATGGAGAGTTCAGTCATCACATGAGTATGTGGAAGGGTACAAGAAGTGAGGAGTGGAGGCAGGAGGGAGGGAAGCAAAGGTACATGACAAATTCTTAGTGGAATTTGTAGAAAAGTTATGGATTCTAGAAAAAGTTCAAGGAATTTGTCTTCCCTGATAGTTTCATTAAGCCCTGGTCATTGCAATGGTTCTCAACCTGGACTGCACCTTAGAATTTTGGGGAAAGCTTTATAAATATATCATTGCCTGAGCCCCAACCCCAGATAGTCTAATTAACTTGATCTATACCTGTGCTGTCCAATACAGTAGCCACTATCCACCTGTGGTAATTTAAATTTGAATCAATTAACATTAAATACAATCACCAATTCAATATTCAGTTTCTCTGGCCATATCTCTAGTGCTCATTAGCCACGGGTGGCTAGTGGCCACCTTAGCAGTTAGTACTGTTAACAAAAATGTCCATTATTATAGAAAATGCTATTGGACTGTGCTGTTCTTGGGGAGAGGGACATGGTCGTACAAATTTTTGAAAACTACAGCAAGTAATTCTAATGTGCAATGAGCTTAGAGAACTGTTGATCCTTAGAGAATATATTTATTCTAAAATGTACCACCACTTATGTCTGAGGTAATTTTGCTTTGGAAGATGATTCTGAAAATATCATTAATGCTAGACTTTTTCTGCAGCCTAGAAATGTAGCTGCATATATTTTTATTTAAAGCAGCTTGCTTGCTCATTTACTCTACAAGGTTTAGATGAGTTAACTACCAGACTGCAACTAAAAATGCATAACTTGCTTTGCCCCACTTAGAATGAAGTGGTACAACAGTTCGTGCTGATTTTGAATTACTTATTAAAAGAGTTTAATAAGATAAATATCTTATAGGAAAACTGAGAGGCTCATTGTCCACAGCTCACATTTTAGGCAACAGATTAGGAGCAACTGATTCTATATATTTGATGATATCCAAAATTAATTTATTAACTTAATATGTTTATGAAGTCTCATGCAATTTTGAGGAAATTATTTTCCTTTCTCATTAGAGAAGAACCCCACCGAGAAGAGACTTTTGCAAAGTGCCAAAGTGCAATTGATGAAACACAATGTCACCAAATATAGCATTGAAATGAGAAAGTGGAAAGGAATTCACTTTGGCATTTTTTATTTTGCCTAGCTTGTTTGACCTAAGAGTTTTCAAACTCCTAAATATGATATTCGTCTATCCTTAAGGCTTGTTTTATATCCTGCTGATTTGTAAATATCTGACTTGGGATTGGGTTCTTCAGTTTGAGGTGACAGTACTTCAGCATCCCTGTATCTTTTAGGTAATCTTGCTCTGAAATCCATTCCATGTTTAATGAGCAGTGCATATACCCATAACAGAATAAATAACCTGCCCTACAAAGAGTTCACATGACATCTCACCTATAATGAGTGCCCTCTTATCTGAGCTTCCTTCTTATTGCAAGAAATCTGAAGCATCCAACCTTGTAACTCAGTGTTCCTCACTACATGAGTAGAAAGAGCAGCTACAAAATACGTACCATTCTCTGCAGTGTGCTAGAACAAGCGATATCCAGATTTCTCCATGAGAATCAAGATAAAATGCTTTTCTCTAGGTCAACCCTCCTGGGCACCTAAAATGAGATGCAAATTTCACACTCTGTACTCAAAGGTATTTCTCCAGCTATAATCTTGGGCTTAATTTTCTGGGGATTCATATTTATTGGAAAAAGAGAGGAAATCTGATAAAGAAAGAATTCCTAGCGTCATCTTGTTTTATTGCTGCCTAGACTCACTTCTTACCAGTTCATTCCACACGTGGGGCCTCCCTTTACCAGTTACATTGTAGACTCAATGTTTGCTTCCTCTCTTTATCCCCTTCCTATCAGTTCTGCACCATTCGGCCTCATTCATCTTTCCTAAAACACCTCTTTCATGGTGTTACAACCCTACCCAAAACTGAGAGTGGCTAGTTCTACTTGTAAAGGATGTGGCATCCAGGAGGTTTTCTAACATGGCTGTTCCTTTTTCTTTAAATGAAATACCTGTCCCTCTCCTTACTCCTGGAGGTCATTGCCCCATCTGTTGGCTTTCTTTTCTCTGTTTCATCCTGGTGCCCTGTGTCTATTTCTGCATATTTCTGTGTCTCAATTCCACAGGGCTTTGAGCCCTGAGCTGTCCTCCATGTTTTTACCAGAATTCTCCCAGTTGCAGAGAGGCCTTCCAGTCTCTGTTGGATGCTCTGTGTCATACTTACTTTGTATGTAGGTCTTCCAAGGGAGTGAATAAAGAAAATGTTGCTGGCATGCTGTGATATTGCCTATAAGTTAAAATTATTGCATTTGAAAACAGACTGCCTGGGTTTGAGTGCCAACTCCTTACTTCCCAGTTGTGTGACTTCTAGCAAGCTCTTTACGCTCCCTTTGTTTCAATTTTCTTGTCTGCAAAATGGGGATAATTCTAGTACCTGCTTCCTAGAGGACAGCGAGTATTCATGGAGACAATAAGCACTCAGTAAATTTTAGTTATTCTTTATTGTGGTTTTGACTGTTTCAGATTCATGGTCTTAAATAGCTTACCAGTTGCTAGATTTGCTTTGATGGTAGAGTTTAGATCTGAAGGATCCAAAACATTCTCTCCATGCAAATAGGTCACAGTAGCATCAGAAGGATGCTAGCAATTAGATGAAGGTCAGGGTGCTAGGAATGGGAAAAGGATGGACAGCCACAGTTAAGGAAGCACAAATGGCAGCAATGAGATAATATACTTTGGCTTATCACCTAGCCCCTGGAAGTTCTGAGCAATACAAGTATAGAGTCTGATGGTTAAACTGATGGCACCACATTTTTCACTGAGCACTGTAAGGCAGCAGATGAACTAAAATGTCCCTCACAATTTGCATTTTTATATACAGTCTTAAAAAAATATTAAGACCTTACATGTGAACTCTATGCTACACACTCAAAAAAGGTTACCAGGACCAATGGAAGGTTTATCAGTAATGAATGTAATCTAAATGAAATTTCACTGTGCCATTAGATTCAGTCATGATTCTGACAGATAAATGATTATTTCTAACCATTGGCTATATATTATTGAAAATCTGAAGGATGTCATTAGAAATATATTTGTCTTACATTAAAGACTTTCTACATGCTCAGCAAAACAATGTATAAAGAGCAATTTTTACTTTACCATCCAGTTGATCAACTACTCTCTTTCCAAGTGAAAATGTAGGAAGGGAAGAAATGAGTCGTGATGTCATTCAGTGGGAAGTATAGGAGGAGTTTCAAGCGCAAGGGCTCCAGATCAGGCTGCTTAGATTTATTATCTGTATTCATATGGGAAGTTCAGGAAAGTGAGGTCAGCTGCTACATCAGATACATCCCCAAATCTCACAACATAAGTCTATTTGTCATTCATACTGTTAGATTGGCCACAATTGGTGGGACAGCTGTGCTCCAAGCAATGATTCTGAACCTGGGCTGCTGCTTCCTTTCATTCAGCTGGAGGTAGGGTGGGCTGGATTTAGGTTGAGACATTGGGGCAACTAAACCTTTCACACTAGCTATGTCACCTCTCCACATGGTCTTTTCAACATAGTGGCTACACCTATGACATGGGGGCTCAAGGGTCCTATGAATGCAAAAGCAGAAGTTTCCATGCCTTCTTATGTCTCAGGCCCAGAATGGGCTTGGCATCCCCTTCTGCCACATCCAGTTGGTTAAAGTAAATCATAGAGCCAGGCAGGCTTGAAGGGCAGGGGACTACACTAGGCAAAGAACACTGAAAAATGTGATCCACTCCTGGGACTACCACACATGGCTATGCAGGTTGCCTGGATGCTGTCTCCAGGTTTGTATGGACTGGGGCTAGAAATGAAGCTTGTCACTTCCTCTGACATTCCATTAGCTAGACTCCAGTCATATGACCACTATTAACTGCAAGAGAGGCTGGGAAATGTACACTAGCTGAATGTCCATGAAAAGGGGGCTATGGCCTTCATGAACAGTCAGTGTTTTCCTCTCTGTGTGCCATCCATTTCTGTGCCTCCATCACTTCCTCTATAAAATGAAATTGTTAGAGGCAGTGAATGCATGGCACACATAAAGTGCTTAGCACCTAATACATGCTCGGTAAACTTCTACTGTTATTATTCACTATTATGTAGTGGCTATTTGATTTTATTCCATCTAAGTAAACGCACACAGCAATGAATATCAGGCTAAGGAATTTGGACTTTGTCCTGGAGCTAATGAGGATACATCAAAGGGTTTTAGGCAAAAGAGTGCTATAATCAGAAATGTGTTCACTCAAAAAGTTTGACAGTGATTCTATGATATTTTTGCCTTAAATGTGCAAAATATCACCAGTGATATAAACAGAAATAATCCAGAATAAGAGCCAAGAAGAAGGTAGAATTAATGCTTAATGGCATAGATTCTGAGGCTGTAAATTGTTTCTTGGTATGCTTAGCTATGGAGGGTTAAATGGGAAAAAATGACTATTGTGCTCTCAGCTATTTTTGTGATTAGCAAAACTCTTCCACAGATTGAACCTTTTAATTGCTTCCTGATATTTATTTCCAAGGCTCTTTCGGTGGCTATTTGGTCTCTTACTGGTTTTACTTAAAGAGTTTTTATTTAAATCTTAAAAAGGATTCCTTATCTTTATGTTTTGTTTTCCTGATTTGAATGCATTTTCCAAAGAATAACAAATATTCACACCTTCTCCATTATTTCTGCATTTCCTCTCAAGGCCTACCTTGCTTCCACTCTTAAAACAGACTAGGAATTTCACAAGATGTTGTCTCTCGAGATTATCTGAGATTATTCACTTAAATAGTCACCTTCTTATGAAACATTTATTGACCTGACAGTGTATGTCTCCATCAAATAATTGATTTAACAGACCACTCTAGTCTTAGATAATTATTCTTATTTCATCACTGTCCCTTCCTTATTAGATACTTATAACATGGCTCCTATTAGCACTGACTCTGAACTGTGGCTTTGTCTTCCAGTTAATTTGTAAGCTCATAGTGGTTGGGATGACAACCGCATTACTTATGAGCTGTGAATCTTTGGGCAAGTTACTTAACTCCTCTGAGCTTCTGTTTCCTCATCTGTAATATGAGCATAATAATGTAACCTACTGCTAAGAATTATTTTGAGGGTTAGATAAGTCAGTACCCATAAAATGCCTAAAACAATGCCTGACACTTAGTAAGTGCTCAGTCAGAACTACATGTTGCTGTCATCTATTCATAAACTAAAGGCTCATTTGCCTAATAATAAAAAATGAATTATATATTAATTTCATGTGAAATAATATATTAAGATATTAGATATCTTTAAATGAGGATGTAACTTCCATTGATGAGTATCCAGTATGAGCCATATTGACTGTCTACTGGAATAATGTGTATTTTCAACCTCAGAGTTTTTGGGGTAGTGGTGGTAGAGGTATGTGCAGTAACAGGTAGATTTTACTCTGAATCTCTGTTTAAGTTTAATCATTCTAGTAAATAAAACCACCTGGAATATTTTACTGCTTTAAAATTCCTTCCGCAGCAGCAGCAGCAGCAGAGGCTATGTGTGGCTTACATGATTAGCTTCACAGAATCCTGGTAAAAGCATACCAAGTCCTTAATTTTGAATCAGTAAGATCTTCCATGAAATCATTTCCTGGTTTGTCCATTATAATCACAATGATTCTTTTGTTGGAATTCACTTGAGACCCATGAGAGAACTATAACTTCCTATTGACTGGGAAACAAATATGTCTTTTCGAGTTGTATTTGGTTCAGTGCCATGTGGAATACATGGAGATCAAGGTAATTCACGATTGGAATTAATCTTCCCTTTTCCCTGTGCTCTTCATGGATGCCACCCCCAACCCCCACCCTAAGCTGAACCCTCTTAGATATGGCCATGTGGGCATATTCACTCTGACCTCCACACCCTCGGTTCAGGAAATGAATAACTTCTCAAGGACTGCTGTCCCACAAAGAGGATAAAATACAGAGCATGTGTTATGCTTCGGTGTAAAAGAGAATGAAAACTTTTTCTTTTTAATGTGTGTGGCTAGTGTTAGAAAAATGGAGTCAGTAGTTTTAAAACATAATTTAAGAACTGAGAATTTGTCCTAAACAAAGAATGCATCCTATGTGCTTTATCTTGCTCTCAGGGGTTTCACTAGTGGCTTCCAACATTCTTTGGTTGATTCCTAATAAGGACAGTTTGCACAGTTACAATTCAATTACCATTTGTAGATCCCTGTGGAAAAGAGGATTTTTTTAGAGCAATCCTTTTCTAACTCGAGTATATTTCTTCAAAATGGTCTTATTAAAATAAGAAACAGGAAATCCAGTTTCAATTTCTCTCATTCTTTTTGTCCCTTCCCTCCCCTTTTTCCTCCTCCCCAACTCTCTCTCTCTCTCTCTCTCTCACACACACACACACACACACACACATACAAAACGCACTCACTCATTTGTGCACTTACTCAGGGACACAGCCTGTCTTCGTTCTGAAAGGACAGGAACTTCTCAATGATCCGATGAAAAGACTGCATATTTTTGGTCCCAAGATTCACAGTAGCGGAGGTCTTTGGCAACAAAAGGTATCGTGGGAGTCACAGCTATGCCAGCTAGGCCATTTCTCAGACATTCGATATGATCTGCCATTTCAGGATGCATTTTTTACCAAAAAAATAATTTTTTAAAAACAGACTCAACTTCCTACTCCAAGCTTAGTTCAGTTAGATTAGGGAGGACAGCAAAGACGCAGCTGATTATAATTTATGGGTAAGCAATATAAATATCTACATTTACACTTCTTTTTCAGAAAACAATTGTAATAAAATTTTGTGATTCTTTCACATCCATCTTGTGATTTAGGAAGAAAACTGGATTGATCAGTGTCTGAGATGTGTGACAGCTAAAAACTGTGTCGATATGGATTTATGAGAACCTTATTTTTAGATTAATGATGTTGTGGCAGCTTGAAATGAGCAAACTCAAGCAGAAAGGATTGTGTTGTGATTAACAGAACAGCATAATTGGGCTGATTTCTGTAAAAGATTCTGGCACAGGCTATTTTGAAGTCTGAAAGGGTGGTTTTCTTTCCCTCTTAACTTCTTGAATATGGGTGCAACATTTTAGTTGCTGTGGCTGTGATAAATATGGGTTTGGGGGAACAGTTTGGATATTATATAAGGCTAATAATAAATCTGATGTGCTTGTACTGTCTTTTACAAAAGAGGAAACTTTAAGCCTCTGAATTTTTAAACAGTGTCTGGCTTTCATTATTATAAGGGTATGTCTCATAATGAAAGGGCTTGGTGGTGGAAAGAGGGGAACATGACCCTGATGTCCCAGATCCCATTATGCCACTGCAGCTGCTTTGCTCATTTGTAAAGTTAGAGGTTTGAATTGATTTATCATGAAATGTTATGAAATACATATAGTGGTTATGAGTCTAAATTCCAGAACCTAAAGCCTGGCTTCAAATCCTAACTCTGCCACTTAATTGGTGTGTGCTCTTGGCAAGTTGCTTAAGTTCTGTGCCTCAGTTTCTTCATCTGAAATATGGGAATAATGATGGTAACATAGTCCTTAGGTTGTTGTAAGAATTAAATGAGATAATATAAATAAAAGGCTTAGAACAGTAACTAGCAGAGAGTGGACCATATATAAATGTGAGCAGCATCTTCAAGGTCTAAGCTATCTCTGGAGGTCGTTCTAATTTCAGTGAACTAAATTTAATTAGAGAAAGACAAGTAGAACCATTAGCTGCTGGCCCTGTCATTGAGAAGTTTCTAATTCATGCCAGTGTTTCCACTTTCTGCAACCCTGAGATTTGTGCAGGCTGTCTTACCTTCCTCCCATCCAAGACTCAAGAGAGCTTAGAACTAAGAATTAAATTGATGGCCAATTAGAAAAGTCCACAATTCAACTGGGACTACACAGAAATGAAATTGACCTTTTGCTCTGACGTTTTTGCCCTTGAGGATTTCCAGTATGTCCCCTCTATGCTAACCATTGGAAATGTTCTTTCCACTGGAAACAAGATGTAAGTGACATTTGTTTTTTTAGATGGTGTTAGCCCAGCCCTGGGTTTGACAATGTTCATTTCTACTTCTTTAGTTTATCAGTAACCCAGGTGAACAGGTCATTTGCAGATAACCACTTCTATTTCATGCTAGCATTTGCATATTTTTAAATATGCTAAATCATTGTTACGTTGTGTGATTTTTTTTTTTTTTTTTTTTTTACAGGCTCTCTGGGATGTTTCTCAGAGACAAAATCTTAGGAGAGGAGGAAAATGGTGATGGCAAAAGGCAGATCCTAATGACAGATGTGCCTTTACTTTTAGTCCAGTCCAGGGGTCAGCAAACTTTTTCCATAAAGGGCCAGATGGTTAATGGCCCTTTGCGGAAGGGCAGCTTCGTGGACTGTGCATTCTCTGTTGCAACAACTCAACTCTGCAATTGTGGCCTGTAGGCTGCCATAGACAATAACAATGAATGAGTGTGGCTGTAGTTTTCATAAATCAATAAAACTTGATTTATGAAAACAATAAGTAGGCAGTCCTTGGCTCCCGGGCTAGTCAGCTTGTATCAGCAAAATCCCTATCATCATCCCCGTTTCATAGATGAGGAAAGTGGGGCATGGGGAGTGTAAGTAGCTTGCTAAAAAGCCACATGGCTGGCCAATAAGTGGCAAAACTGGGACTCAAACTCAGGCAGCCCAGCTTGCCACCCCTTGCTTTTAGCCACCATGCTATGCTATACCTATGTCAACCAGTCTCTGCCTGGGCTACTGGGCTTCCGAAACCCGCCTGGCTCATTCCCTCACCTCCTTAAGGGTTGGTGCAAAAATCATGTTCTCTGTAAGGCTTTCCTGGTAGCTCATGCAGCACTCCTATTCCCCTCACCCTGCGCTACCTCCTTCTCTACCTCTTATCACCTTGTAAAACTTGCTGTGTAATTCAGCACACATTTCTTAAGAGTTTTTGGTGTCTCTAAAACTTCCAAGTTAAGATGCTGTGCTAGGTCCTTCTTGTATCACCATAAAAATACCTGAGACTGGGTAATTTATAAAGAAAGGAAAAGAGGTTTAATTGGTTCACAGTTCTGCAGGCTGTACAGGAAGCATGGTGGTGTCATCTGCTCAGCTTCTAGTAATGGCCTCAGGTAACTTTTACTCAGGATGGAAGGCAACAGGGAGGCAGCCTGTCACATGGTAAGAGCAGAAGCAAGAGAGAGAGGGAAGAAGTGCCATGCTCTTTTAAACAACCATATCTCACATGAACTCGGAGCAAGAATTCACTATTGCAAGGACAGCACCAAGACATTCCTGAGGGATCCACCCTCATGACCCAAAGGCCTCCCACCAGGCCCCACCTCCAACATTAGTGATTATATTTCAACATGAGATTTGGAGGGGACAAACATCCTAACCACATCAGATGGGGATGCAAATTTAGAGTGGTGATGATTAATATTAATTATAACTTAAATTTCCATTTATTCAGGTCTTGTGGGAGATTATAAGCCTTCCACAAGAAATTCATTTGTATTGTCTGATATTATCCCTACAAACTGAGCGTTACGTCTTGTTTTTTCTCCATCTTATTAATGAGAAAACCGATGATCAGAGATTTTCTGAATCTTACCAAAGAGCTGCCTTCTATTTGAATCCAAGTCTTCACCACCATACCAGTGAGACTCAACCTTTATTATGCAAAAAGTAAGACTCATCTGGGGATGCTGCTTTATAATGGAGGTGCTTGGGACCTATTCCTTGTGACTCTAATTCTCTAAATCTACCTTACAGCCGAAGGAGCCTACGTGTTTAACAATGATCATCTGCCCAGGTGTTTCTGATGCCTTGGGTCCACAAACCACATTTTGAACAGCCCTGCCTCACCCCTTGTTTGGCCTTGGGGAGTTTACAGTTGGATGAGATTAAAGAGATGCTGCAATTAGAGACTAGCCCCAAGGATGTAAGAAAACAATGTGGTGTAGAACAAAACCAAAATTATTTCAATCAATTTTATTTCATGGGAAAATCAAGTCTGTTTGTAAAAATGCAACTTAGCTCAAAAGAATGACTTTCTGAATAAAGCATAGATATTGTATTGCTTGGGTTTTAGTTTGTCTTTTGCTTCTTTTTTTCTAAACATAGAGACATATACTTCTGGTGGGAAGGAAATCTCTTTAGTTAACACTTTTGATGGGTTGTTCTCCAGTTAATCAAGACTCTATTGTTTTCAAACTTTTTTTGGTTTGCTTCTTTTAATTAGGTTTGTAGCATTTGTGCTTCTTAAAACTAGCTTAAAATAAGCCCTATGATTTTGTTTATGTGTACAATATGTAGAAAAATACATATAAAATACACATAGTAATGCATGATATATATATGAATATATAGTGCATATTTTTATGATAAAATATATAAATAATTGTTAATATTTCCCAGCACCATCATTTTATGGAGATTCTATGTAATTTGGGCTTAACAGCAGACTTATTTATGCTAAACCAAGGTTTCTCAACCTCTGCACTATAGACATTTTGATCCAGATAGTTCTTGATTTTGGGCAGTAGTCCTGTGCATTACAAGGTGCTTAGCAGCATCCCTAGCCTCTGTCTTCTAGCTGCCACTATCAAACGCTGCCCCAGTTATAACAACCAAAAACGTCTCCAGACATTGCTAAATGCTCACTGGGGGCAACATTACCCCACCAAGGACCATTATCCTATATCGTTTTGTCATATTGCTGCCCTTTATTAATGCTGTCACATAGTACCCTAGAATAGAAAGATATTTTTACAACTGCCAAGGTCTTTAGTCTATCCAGAGACATTGGGTGAATTTCAGTTTCATCTACATTTATAAAATCTAAACAAATTTGAAATCATGTACCCCATAAATATATAAACCTACTATGAACCACAGAAATTTAAAAAGTAAAAATAAGGAAACAAAAAATACGGAGATTGTCTTGGTCAACTGGGTCTGCCATAATAAAATAACCTCAGATCTCTCTTTTGGTTAACAATTCCAAATATACCAAAGAAGTTTAAAAATCCAAGAAGTTAAGAACCATGGGCTGCAATATATAATGAACTAAAGTAAACTTGAAGCATCGCACTTCACTTTTTATTATGCTAAGTGTAGTCATTTGTAAACAGTTTGAAAAAAACATATATTATTTGATTGTGTTGGAACCGTTTTAATTGAGAGAAGAAAATCAAGGCTCAAGAAAAATATAAATTGGCCAGGTTCTGTTTTGCCAGACTTAGTAATGTTTTAATTCTATTTTTTCAAAAGAAAACACCATTTTCACCATGTCCAAAACTGGGTGATCTTCCTTCTCCCCCTGCAAACCTAATTCCCTCTGCCATTCCCCATCTTGGTGATTAGTGTTACTATCTGCCCAGTTGCTGAAACTAGAAACTCAAGAGTCATGCTAGATTACTCCTTCTCTTCCCCTCACTGCATCCAGTTTATTCTCCAGCATCTATGTGGTTCTAAGTGTCTCCCGTGTCTGTTCAAATTGGAATCAGCATCCTACTTAGCACAGAGTCTTTTCTCATCCCCACATCTTTGACTTGCTCTCCCCTTTAATTCCTTAGGAAACTTGTTTCCAGTCATCTTCCCTATAATTCAAATCTTCTCATGTTCCTCTCTAGCTCAAAGTTCCTGAATGACTAGCTATCACCTATGGAGGAAAATCTAATCTAGTTTGCATTGCCAACAGAGACAGCCCTACAGAATCTGGCCCTGACTTCTGCTTGGCTTCACCTCTTGCCATTTTCCTCCTTCCGGCCTTGTAATTCCCTGAACAAGCCTGTTTTCTCAAACTCATTTGCCTTGGCACCTGCTGCTAAAGTTGCATTGCTACTGGGCGAACCCTGCTCCCTCTTACTCAACTTTCAAGCCTCCGTTGAAACACTACCTTCTCTATAAAGCTTTCCTTGATCCTCCAGATAGATAACAAAGCCTTCTCTCCTAGGCATTCATTGCATTTAGTACTTATTTCTAGTATCACAGTCTCTGTGTTTTATGGATTGCTTGTGTTCTTCCTACCTGAAGGTTAACTCTGAGGACAAGGATTGTGTTGTCATCTTAATAGTCCCAAGCCTACCACAGAGCTTAGCATCTCATCTGTGCTTATTAAATATTGTTTGAATTAATTAACCAGGAGGACTTAGTAAATAAGAACAAAATGTCCCTTCTAGGAATTAGTTGATTTCAGTCATAAGCTATAGTTCACAGGCTGGGAAACTCTAGCCTGCCAGCCAAAACCAGCCTGCTGTTTTTGTAAATAAAGTTTTATTGGAATATGGCCACACTCACTAATTTATAAATTATATGTGGCTGCTTTCATGCCACCAAGCGAGAGTTGAGTAGTTGTGACAGAGATCACATGGCTCACAAAGCCTGATATATTTTCTATGTAATCTTTACAGAAAAAGATTGTCAAACCCCTACTACAGATAATTAAGCCCATTGGAGGTCACATCTTTAAACGCTTTTAAAGAATTGGTATGTAATTCTGCTTTGACACTTCAAATAGCAGTCAGCTCCCTTAGGTACCTAAGCTTCGTATCTAAAATTTATAAACTCATCTGGGGACTTTCTATCTGGGAGAAAATAATAAAAAAAAAATTCCCCAATAGTGTTCCTTGTACTCTAAGCTTAGAGTGTGAGTGAGGGTTACACCCAAGGCCTGAGTCCCCAACTGTAATATCTACATGTCCTATTTATTCTTAGACTGGTTATACCAAAAGAAAAAAAAAAGAAAAAAGAAAGAAAAAATTCAAAATACACTAGCCCCAGAAGAATTTTCTTCTGTTCACTGAATGTGACTGCAGCCTCCTCACTTTGACTAGATTTGCTCACTCACTCCTCTGCCCACATGCCCTCCTGCATCACCCTCCCTGAGCTCCTCCTGGGTTCCTGCTAGTCTTCATCATTATCCACTGGATGTAATTCATACATGTCAAGGCAAAGAAGCTAAAAGCCATAACTTCTTTTAGCACTTGCTCAAATTTTATCTTCTCAGTGATGTCTTTCCTGACTGCTGTCTCTAAAACTGCAAATTCCTTTCTTTTACTTCCGCTTTGCCTTTTTCTTCTCCCTAACAGTTATCATTATTTAACACACCATTCCTTTTACTTACCCCGTTCATTTGCTGCCCCTACCAGAGTATAATGTACTCATATATTAAATGAATGAATGAAATCCCAGATAAATGGAAAATATCAAGGAATTAACATAGTGCCATTGACTTTTGGAATGAATACACTAGGCAGGAATTTGCTACCAGTGTGAAACAAAGTGCTATGGCACTTTGTTGCTGGGACCAGTCTTTCTGTCTCCCTTCTTTAAGGTGAGTGACTTCTTTTTTTTTTTTTTTTTTTAAGACAGAGTTTTGCTCTTGTTGCCCAGGCTGGAATGCAGTGGTGCAGTCTTGGCTCACTGCAACCTCTGCCTCCCAGGTTGAAGCAATTCTCCTGCCTCGGCCTCCCAAGTAGCTGGGACTACAGGCATGCACCACCATGCCCGGTTAATTTTGTATTTTTAGTAGAGACTGGATTTTGTCATGTTGGCCAGGCTGGTCTCAAACTCCTGACCTCAAGTGATCCACCCACCTCAGCCTCCCAAAGTGCTGGGATTACAGGCATGAGCCACCGCACCCAGGCGAGTGACTTCTTTAAGATGGTGAAGTCTTATGGGATTCTGTAAGTGTTCCATTTATTGCAATGAGTCCCTGCGTGGGCCAGCACCTCTCCTTCCCCAATAGAACTTTTCTTTTCTTGATCATTGAGCAACAGCAGCTGCCTCTTCAAATCTGTTGCAGCATGACTTATATATGAGATTCACAGGAAGTCTTTAGTAAGGAGACACTGGGCTTCGGAGGATTGTAAAGTACTTTTTCTTTGGGCATGACTTTCCCACTGTCTGCACTGAGGGTGGAGCCATTCACCCTCAGTAGGCTGCAAGGGTGTGCATGTGTACACATGAGTACACTTTTAAGATTGTGGGAATCTTTGGCTCTTTGATGTGGAGTATTTTAGCATCAAATGTCTCTATAAATACTAAACATCTTCCTATTGATCATATCTCTAAGCTTATTGTGTTCAAAATAACTCATGAGAGTATATAAATAGAACCTCAATGGTTACAATATTAGCATAGAGTTTAAAGCCCTACATTCTTAGCTTGAGTCCTCATTCCAAATCTTGTAAGTTTTATGATTTGGGGAGAATTACTTAACCTCCTCAAGCCTCAGTTTCATCATCTATATTATATTACTATATGTATAGATACTATATGTCACTGTACTATTCATGTAATATACCATAAGTATAAACTTTACTATCTATTATAATATATTGTCATATACTAGATTATATTATTAAATTTTATATGAGATAGGTAAAAAAATGTTAACCACTTCATAAGGTTGTTGGAGGGATTAACTAAAAAGCCCTTGACAATAGTTAACAGCAATACATAATCTCAAATAGCTAGAAGGAGGATATTGAATGTTAGCAACCAAAGAAATAATAAATGTTTGAGATTAGTTACTAATTATTAGAAATACATATCTAATAACCATATGTATAGAAATACCATGTGCCACATGAATATGTACCATTTTTATTTGCCAATTTTTAAAAATGCCCTTGGTGCAGTCACTGGCACACGGCAGGCTCTCAATACACACTCATCCCCCTATGTCTGATGTGCATGATGGCAATTAGCAGCAGCACAGTATTTCACAAAAGTTAAAAGTTCCCATGTGTTCCCATAAAAAGGAAGAAGTAGGACCCTCACAGTATCTTTCTACATATTTTCCTTAGGCCTATATGCATAATAAGATGAGATCATGTGACCCAGCAGATACTTGAGATTTTGACATTTGCAATTAACTGAGAAAATCCACAGTGAAATAAAAGACGATTTGACTTTGGGAATTGAGACCCAATTTTGGAACACAAAGGTGGTTTGCTTGACTTTATTACTAAGAGAGGATGAGATTTGTGAGAGGTAGGTGAACTCTGTAACTCTTGATTTTTTTTTCTTTGGCCTACAGGGTGATTTCACCTGGAACAGCATGTCAGGCCGCAGTGTACGGCTGAGGTCAGTCCCCATCCAGAGTCTCTCAGAGCTGGAGAGGGCCCGGCTGCAGGAAGTGGCTTTTTATCAGTTGCAACAGGACTGTGACCTGAGCTGCCAGATCACCATTCCCAAAGGTAAGGCCTCGTCTGCCTTTCTGCCAGGGAACACTGCAAGTCAAATATTGGCTCTGCCAAAGCCATGAGCTGTGAACTCTTCTCACACCTAATATTCACACAGGAAGGAAACTACAGCTTCTTGGTTGTTGGCTGGCATTAGTGTCCATTTGAAGGACATGTTCAAGAGGGACAATTTGCATGTCAGCTAATATGTTTATTTAAAGGGAAGGTCAATTTGGAGCATTACAAAGGAAAGCTGTATGTATATCAACAGTCTATATGGATTCAGAACAACCAATTAAAAATAATTTTCAGAAAGGTCATCTTAAAGGGTCAGAAGAAAAGCTGTGAATACCTCAGTCTGGTTTTAAAATAACTCATTTGAAAAGAATGCCGTAACACTCCGTTAAACTTGTCATTTGACCCTATGCCAACTTGGAATCAGGGATTTTACCGAAGTTAACTCCTTTTTAGCCAGTTTTTCAGCTGGTGTGTTCTATGTTGCACTGGAGCCAGTGCACACCTGATTGGCTGATGTTTGTTTTTTAAACAGATCCTGATTCCACTAAAGATGAGACACATGTACTTGAATTCCTTGAATCCATAAAACTTTGTCTCTGTATGTTTACTATTTTCTATAAAGGCACTTTTTTGAGGGGGGGGGGGATGGAGTCTCACTCTGTTGCCAGGCTGGAGTGCAGTGGCACGACCTCGGCTCACTGCAACCTCCACCTCCTGGGTTCAAGTGATTCTCCTACCTCAGCCTCCCGAGTAGCTGGAATTACAGGGGTGCACACCACCACGCCCAGCTAATTTTTGTATTTTTAGTAGAGATGGGCTTTCACTCATGTTGGCCAGGATAGTTTCAATCCCTTGACCTTGTGATCCACCTGCCTCAGCCTCCCAAAGTGCTGTGTTGGGATTACAGGCATGAGCCACTGCGCCTGGCCTATAAAGGCCCTTTTTAATTTGTATTAGTATGTAGCAGACAGCTACTTTGATACAGAATGAAAAACTATGATATTATACACATAGAGTAAATCTGCCATGAAGAACAACATTGGGCAGTGTGCCCGAAACTTAAAGGACAGCAGAAGAGGGATAGGAAGCTTCTAGAAGCTAGAATATTTCCACAGAGGATTTTGGTATCTGCAAAACTTCTCTTATACTTTGTTTTCTTTTGGAGGAGGTTGAGGGGATGCTTCATGAACATTTATTCATAAATAGTTCATATATATGTATATACACACACACAACATATGTGCATATATACGTATACACATATACACACAAATATGTGGTTCTCAAGCAGGATTGATTTTGCCCCCCATGCCCTGGGGACATCTGGCAATGTCTGGATATATTTTTGGTTGTCGCAGCTTAGGGGATGGATGCTCCTAGCATCTAGTGGGAAAAGCCTGAGGATGCTGCCCAACACCCTATAATAAATAGGACAGCCCCCTGCAACAAAAATTATCAGGCCCCATGTGCTGAAGTTGACCTACCTTGCTGTACACACATATGTTCACATTCTGTCACCCACAGTGCCAGTGGTGGAGGTCTCTTGGCTCAGCTGTGGCTAACAGAAAGAATGCTGGCTTGGAGGTATAAAGACTAGGACTTGTGAACTCATCCTGTCACTCCTCACATATGTGAACTTGGGCAACTTGCCTCTGCAGTAGGAGGCTCAGTTCTTTGACCAGAAAGAGTAGCACAAAAATGCTGACAGAGTTTTTCTTTGGATAGTGAGTCTTAGGGCCATGTTTTTTCTTGAAGCAGGAACCTGAGACTCCATTGGAGGTCATGACAGAGTTCAGGAGAGAGAGATAGGCAAGGCCAATGGGCTGACAAGACATGCATATTTTACTGGCATATGCCTTGCACCTTTGGCTTTCTTGTCACACTTCGTTCACTACCACAACCACAGCATGTTCTTTCCAAGAGGAAATCCCCACCCTGTTTTATTTTTTCATGCTGATCTCACACATAGAGACCCTCAGCTCAAATAAGAAGAAAATCACTTAGGCAATTGTGAAAAATGAATACTAGTGACTGTCAGGCCATGTCGCTCTTCTCCTTAAGAAAGGCCCTCCTGCCTTACCTGGTATTGGTTTGGTTGTAGGGTGGAGATGAGGCCTGTTCTCCCTCCAACTTAACTCACAAAGTGACCCATGCGGGGCCCAGGCCAAGAGTTTTGTCTCCCTTTAATGAGCACAGACATTCTTTTCATTCCTCAGGGGAAAAAAAATGGCAATATTGTTAGCAAACTTAATTTGTAGTGAAGGGAATGATGACTTTGAAAATTTTTTGAAACTTGGATTGAATGCACATCAGATAAGATATCAGGGAACAGATGTTCTCTGTGGCTTTGTTTTTAAATCCAGTTGATTTTTCTCTTTGTTCCTGCTTTTTAGAGAGTCCACTAAACAAATAACCTTTACCAAAAACAGTTTTATAAAACTTGTCTACTAGAAGCTTTGTCTCCATTGATTATTTCTGAGGCTGTGTGGTTATCCGCACATCCAGGGAAAGATTTGTGCTATCGAAATGTTTGAAGATATTCCTAGGCCACAGCAGTCATTTTCATATTTTCTATCAAAATAGGAACTAATGATTTACAAATAATTTTCTCACTTATAGATGAGAAGGAAATTGTGTGGCTGGTGAAAGAAACAGACATCACCTGAGGGTTTCTGAAGCTACTGAATTGGGTATATGAATATAGACATCAAATATTTACTGAGATCCTTGGAATGTGTGGCTGGTGGCAAGCTCTATGACAGTAGCTTTGGTCTAAATTTGGCCACTTGGTCCCCATGCAAATCTTCTAATGGAGGTTCTAAACAGGATCAGATTCACTGTGTGAATAACTTTCACAGGAAGATAAATACTGTAGCCAGGACCTAACGCCTAAAGAAATGATGTCAAGCCTAATAGGATATAATGAAAATCATGATACAATGAAAGTGGACACATAGTCAAGCTCACGTTTCTGTTCTCTGTCACATTAGGATGATCACAGGGATTTATTTGTGGTTATCTATTTGCAGAACCCTCTCCTGTGAGTCTGGTGCTTCCAGGGTTCAAATGAATGCTATTATAACATAATCATCAGCTGCCAGAATTTACCATAGAGAGGAAAGAAATGAGGATGGGGAAGTTGGGAAATTACTGGGTGATTTCCTAGAGTGGACCACAGGGGTGGGATCCAGAGTACAAGTGGAGGGTTTGACCTTCTTTTACACTATAATGATAGATGGACATTAGTTATATGGACACTGATGCAAGTGAGTTAGAAGATGGTGGGAGTGCATGTGGGATTTTACTCCAGATTGCTTCTCAGCATCCAACAAAATAGGAAGCAATTTAATCCACTAGGAGTGAGGATGGAGAAGAGGTCCTGGAGGTTTGAGGAGAGAGGAGAGGAGTGGAAGACAGGGCAGCTAACGAGCCAGCAATGTCACAGGATTGCAGGACAGGCCAAAAGGTCCATTTGAGGTTAGTAACTGGGAATTTTAAATGAAAAATAAACATCCTGGTAGCTAAACACTGTTAAGCTAAATACATCATTTTGGACTTTTAATTCCCCAGCCTTAGTTAATCCAAATATCCTCTTTTGAGTTAGGATTTTTCTAGTTCAATTCAATGAAGGTAAAGAGAGACATGGCAGTTGAGAATATATCTGTAGTAGGCAAAATAATGGACCCCCAAAGATGGCCACATCCTCATCCCTGGAACTTGTGAAGACGACACCTCACAGGCCAAAAGAAACTTTGCGAATGTGATGAGTTAAGGTCCTTGAGATGAGGAGATTATCCTGGATTGTCTAGGCGGGCTCAAACTAATCACATGGGTACTTTAAAGTGCAGAAACTCTCCCAACTATAATCAGGGAGAGATGTGACTATGGAAGTATGGTCAGAGAGATGCAATGTGCCAGCTTCAAAGATGGAGAAAGGGGCCATAAGCCAAGGAATGCAGATGGCCTCTAAAAGCTAGAAAAGTCAAAGGGACAAATTCTTCCCAAGGGGCCTCCAGAAAGGAACAAAGCTCTGCTGACACCTTAATCTTAGCCCAGCAAGACCCATTTCAGACTTCTGGCCTCCAGAACTATAAGATGATAAATTTGAGTTGTTTAAGACACTAAGTCTCTGGTCATTAGTTATAACAGCACTAGGATGCTAATACAGTATCCAAGGGAATGATTCTAATCCCACAACACAGAGCCTAAACTGGATAACAAAGGAAATTCGGAAGAAATACGATAATATAAAGATGTCAATTATGTCATTAATTATCTATAAGCTGAATGTGATTACAAAATAAAGTACCAACAGAATTTTTCTTTTTGATAATTTTACTAAATTAATCTAAACATCTGGTAAAATAATTAAGTGAAGGTAGTCAGGGGAAATCTGATAAAGAGACAAAATGGAGATTAACCCTGTCCATTTATTCAAATGTGTCACAAAACTGAAGAATTAAAAATGAACCAAAATATATATGAAAATTTATTACATGATAAATAAGGTATTTTTTGTAAAGGGAAAAAGATAGGTTATTATTGTATTTGAGATAGTGAGACAATCATCATTAAGAAAATAATAAATTGATATGGAAGAAAGATTTGAAGATTAAAAAATGAAACTATAAATGATGCACCAGAAGAAAACATAGGTGGATATATATTTTTTTACACTAGGGAAGGCCTACCCAGAAAACATAAAGAGAGGAACAAGTTTCACTACATTTGAAAAAACAGAATCATCTCTGACAGATAAGCAAATAAATAAACTTTATAGCACATTTGACAAACTAAAGGCTTACTTCTCTACTACATAAAACTTAATTACAAATTAATATAAAAAGAAAATCTAAAATATAGACAAAATTACAGGTGGCTCACAGAAAAATACAAGTGGTATAAATAGATTTGAAAAGATGCTCACCCTCACATTCATTAAATAAATGCAAGCTAAAAACCAAGGAGATTTTTTTTCTCTCAGAATGGCATGGCTCCAAAAGTTGGATGATACACTTTATGGGGAAACAAACACTCTCATACACTGTTGGTAGAGGTATAAATTGTTGCAACAAGGTGCAAGGCAATTTGGCAACATTTATCTAAATTGTATTTATGTATTTATTATTTCCATGGTTTTTTTAGGAAAAGGTGGTATTTGGTTACACGAGTAAGTTCTTTAGTGGTGATTTGTGAGATTTTGGTGCATCCATCACCCAAGCAGTATACACTGAACACAATTTATAGTTTTTTATCCCTCACCTCCTTCCCACCCTTTCCCCCTGAGTCCCCGAAGTTTATTGCGTCATTCTTATGCCTTTGCATCCTCATAGTTTAGCTCCCACCTACTAGTGAGAACATAAAATGTGTGGTTTTCGGCCGGGCACGGTGGCTCACGCCTGTAATCCCAGCACTTTGGGAGACGAGGCGGGTGGATCACGAGGTCAGGAGATCGAGACCATCCTGGCTAACACGGTGAAACCCCGTCTCTACTAAAAATGCAAAAAGTTAGCCGGGCGTGGCGGTGGCGGCGGGCGCCTGTAGTCCCAGCTACTTGGGAGGCTGAGGCAGGAGAATGGCGTGAACCCGGGAGGCGGAGCTTGCAGTGAGCCGAGATCGCGCCACTGCACTCCAGCCTGGGCAACAGAGTCTTGCTCTGTTGCCCAGGCTAAAAAAAAAAAAAAAAAAAGGTGTGGTTTTCCATTCCATTCCTGAGTTACTTCACTTAGAGTAGTAGTCTCCAATCCCATCCAGGTCGTTGTTAATGCCATTAATTCATTCCTTTTTATGGCTGAGTAGTATTCCATTATATATATACATATATATATATATATAGAGAGAGAGAGAGAGAGAGAGAGAGAGAGTTTCTTTATCCACTCATTGATTGATGGGCATTTGGGTTGGTTCCACATTTTTGCAATTGCAAATTGTGCGACTATAAACGTGTGTGCAAGTATCTTTTCCATACAATGACTTCTTTTCCTCTGGGTAGATGCCCAGTAGTGAGATCGCTGGGTCAAATGGAAGTTCTACTTTTAGTTCTTTAAGGACTCTCCACACTGTTTTCCATAGCAGCTTTACTAGTTTACATTCCCACCAGCAGTGTAGAAGTGTTCCCTGTTCACCACATCCACACCAACAGCTATTATTTTTTGATTTTTTGATTATGGTCATTCTTGCAGGAGTAAGGTGGTATCACATTGTTGTTTTGATTTGCATTTCCCTGATCATTAGTGATGTTGAGCATCTTTTATATGTTTGTTGTCCATTTGTATATCTTCTTTTGAGAATTGTCTATTCATGTCCTTAGCCCACTTTTTGATGGGATTGTTTGGTTTTTTTCTTGCTAATTCATTTGAGTTTGTTGTAGATTCTGGATATTAGTACTTTGTCAAATGTATAGATTGTGAAGATTTTCTTCCACTCTGTGGGTTGTCTGTTTATTCTACTGACTTTTCCTTTTGCTGTGCAAAAGCTCTTTGGTTTAATTAAGTCCCAGCTATTTATCTTTGTTTTTATTGCATTTGCTTTTGGGTTCTTGCATTTTTCTAAATGTTAAATGACCCAATAATTCTAAGAAGGCATCTCACAGATACATACTTGTATTTATTGGGTTAGGCTAACCACTCAGTGCCTTAACACTATAAAAGTATTTTTCTTACTGAAGCACTATCTAATGCAGGTTGGCAATGGGGTGAGAAGGGCAAACTCTCTTCCAGGCTGTTATTCAGGGACCCAGGCTTCTTGCATCTTGTGGCTCCTCCCTTCTCTATATCCATTTAGCCTGGAGATGTACACACTGAATAACTAATAAGATAAAATAGCTAATGAGCTTAATTTGTTACCCCTTCTAAACTTAACATGGTTCAAAAAGAGACTTTTGAAAATGCTTTTGAGAATCTGGAGAAATCTTTAGTGGTTGAAATCAGGAACCAATGATTTTCCCTGCAAGCCCAAGATTACTCCATGGAGGCAAGCATGGACTATCTGATTATTCAAATGACTACTCTTGGCATAGGCTCTTGGATCAGACTATCTAGTTTG